>NW_017100027.1:50688-128695 GCF_001412225.1 Nicrophorus vespilloides | reverse complement strand
TATATATATATATTTATGTATGCACGTTCGTCGTCCTTATTTGCGCGAAAACGGACGGGTGGTAGATTCTAATGGTACGGTAATCTCTGAATTAGTTCCAGTACGCGTCCTCTTTAACCTGGCCGTATTCAGAAAGCGGATCATTTGATTCGCCCGCATTGCATTCTTCACCCGTAACAATACCCGATATATTCATTAGGTGTTACATGCGAGGCGAGTCATCATCATCATCATCATCGCCGCCGTCATCATCTTCGTCCTTTTGTAATTATTGCGCATTTCAAGAGCGCACCCAGGCTGCGGCGCATTCATCTTAATTAGCCTGAAATATTAAGCGCCGTATAAGTGAAACCTAATTAAGTGTTAACGCGCGCTTCATTTCACCGCGAAATACTCTCAGGGTATTAGTAGCAAGATACTTGCAATCACCATGACATCTTCATTTCATTATAATTTTCGCTGAAGAATTTGAAATTTATAAAAATACAATAAAAATTAATTGAGAAACTATTTACCTTCAATTGATTAACATTGAATTCTTATATTAATTAAAGGATTATTATTGCTTGAATTGAGTACTTAAAATATTATTAGTGGAGTTGAGTAAAGAATGAAGATATTAGAGTTACGACCACCCACGCCGTTTGATGAGTATATACATCCTCGTGGATACACTATGACCACCCTCGAGGTTTGATGATGGAAGGTCTTGGTTGCGTAACGGAAGATTGATCGGCGACGTTTGTATCTTTCGGAGATTGGGGCCAGACGCGGAAATCGGGCAGGAAGCCTTACGCAAGGATAATTCGATTGGCGTTGAGCCGAAGATAAATCTTTCGAAATCCGCCTACACGCCTTCAACGTGTCACGCATACAACAGTTGCGGGCATTTCGAGTGCTCCAATTTATTGCGTTTGATAAATTCATTAGGAAACAACAATGTCTGGAGCAGAGCATAAGCGAGCCTTTGCTGCGTGCCAACACAGTGGTAAAAGTTCTTGCGTTATATGTTAATTGCGATTAGCTATTTCAAGGCGAGTAGGTGTTGGTCGTTTTGATACCGTTTCGTTCCGTTCCGTTCCGTACCATGGAGAAGGAACGACCGTTCCATTGCCATTCCGATTTTAATACACATTTTAAAGTCGATATTTCTCCGGGTAATTATACCGCTAACCTTTTATGAAATAGCATTTCCGAGGGGATCGTGCATGGTTTTCTCACGTTCAGGACGTAGCGACGATAATTCAAGTATGAAGCCATTATGGATTATTGCTTCATTCCAAAAAGAGTGCATTTGTAAATAAATTTTTAAAAAAAATGTAATACATCCGATCGTGTCTGCACCTAAAAACTACAGTTTGGTATTCGCGTCTTGTCCTGCCAGGATAAACAGAAATCCGAATTTGCATTCACGCATCCGCGAGTGTTTGCGAAGCATATGCACCTCCAAGAAACTGATGATATCATCCGTCCGTTGATCCTCAGCAAAACCAACAACCACCGAAATATATACTCCACGTTCCGCCCGGTCATAACTCACTCCTCGATTCCTTTAGCATCCTCAATTTGTCCACTTACTCAACCTTCGCATTTGCATAACAACCGAATTGTTACCAGCTCATTTCTCAATCCGCGAATTTGTCTCCTTCAAAATTTCCCTGCACACATTTATCATACCCTTTTTTATATTCCAACCAAATCAGCTACCTAACATCCAGATACCTATAACCTGCTTCTCTCCAAAATAATAAAACAACAACAACAACCATAAACAGATTAAGAGAAATATCAACCGTATTAATAACATTTTATATTCGTAAATAAATCAAAGTTTATCATTTATTTCTTTAATACCACACCGAAAATACATTAATTTTAAATGATTCAATTTTATTTCAGTTCTTGAGATGGTGAATGTTTTGTTTGTATTTGGTTGTCATCAACCTCAGAAGGTCGTCCGAGCTATTCGTCATCATCTACGGCATTACGAAATAGCTAAAACCGCGCGCGTCTCGTAAAGAATCATCACCGGAGAGGAATTCCGCCTCGGACCAAAATGCTTTGCTACGCGGTTATTCCTGTTATTTCCTTGAATCACGGCGACAGTTCATCTCCAGAATTTCTTTGTTATTCTTCGAGAAGTTTATAATTGACCATTCTAATCTCTATACTATTATATTCTTCATTAACAAATTGATAGACAATTAAATTACAATTTATATAGTCATACTTTAATCTTAGATCAAATTTTATTTTCAACATTTTTTTTTTAAATAAATTTCTTTACATTCAATATTTGGGTAGTTTGCAAAGCTGAGAAATAAAGAAACGTACAATCTTATACGTGACTATTTAGAAAGAGTCACATGAAATATTTCCTTTATGGGTGGTCACATCAAATTGTTTGCCACACACGAATAATATCATATTTCGAAATTATATAATAATTTCTGCCTAATCATTAGTTTAATACTAAACAAATTACGTAATAATCGTATCTGTTAATCTTTAATAATTATATTATTTGGTATTGTAATAAATGTTATTATATTATTTTAGTTATTTAAAGAATTTTCTTGATTAATGCTAAGGTATTGTGTATTATTCGATGAATAAAGAAAAGGCTTTGTTTAGAGAAATATCAAATGTTATTGTACGAAAGTAGTTCGCTATCCTTTCTCCATAATATCACGATCGGCCTTTTGTTATCATCAGCTTGGGCAGCTGATAATTAGAGACCATTCTTCTCGTCGAAAGATTTATTTACGTCTGGTCGGTTTCGTATTTTGGTAGCAGCACCAACACAAACCTCTTACTTTCGTTTTCCATTCATGTACGTGTACGCATTCCACGTGTTCCTTTTTTTGTTTGTTTGTTTGTTTCTTTGCTGCCGTCCCTCTGCTCGCACGGTATATTATTGACATTTGGTTAATGAATGTTTTTCCTTCGGTCCGCATCCGCGAGATGGAAGAAACTCTTTCTTTTTACTCCGAGAACCCGTTTAATTTTTCACGTTTCATTGTTCGGGAATAAATTGATCCTGTGTACATACATACATTCATATACACACACGTAGCGAGATACTAAGAGATCGCTGCTGCCTGTGGTCCATTGACCTCCCCGAATTTTGAGCATCGAATTGATTATTTCTGTTACGGATCCTTAAAGGCATTCGATCCGGTGTCTCGGTCCAATTGTACGACTCCCGCTAATTGCCGTGGATCTGTGATGCCGATCCATGGTTCATTGTTTCCGAATCGAATCCGCTTTGGTAGAAGTATTGCCAAGGACGGACGCACAGTCATCGAAGCAGTGGAAACCGCAATTAGGGGTTATTTGATTTGGCGAAACTGGGTGGAGACGCCTAAGTGGACTTCAGTTTAAGGACCTTCCCAGACTTGGGGAACCGGAGGAAAAGAGTAAAAAAAAAATAAAATAAAAAGAAACGAAGTTAGCAGAAGGCGACTGGTACTTGGAAATCCCGAGTTGAGGATGGCCGCAGGAGAACGAAAACAATACAAAAAAAAATATAATCGAACGAGGAGATGGCACTAGTCCTTCTTCCATTGTTTTGCATCCATCTGGGCTTCTTCAATTCTTATTTCGAATAGAGTGAGCGACAGGGTTAGACGAAATTGGGAAAAGCCTTGCTCGAGGAATGCAATTAGCTTTTAATTACGGGCTTTTCATCCTCAAGGTCAAGAGCGTGTATGCATTTCGTCGCTGCCTCCCGTTTTATTATTACACACCGAATTATTTATAAACTCGCCATTAACGAAAACCAAAAAATACCGAGGATGAAGGCCAACTACCGTCGCGCGTTCTGCGACCGACCCACGGACCGGACTCGAAAAATGCCCGCGACTTTCGAAAAAAAGCTACTGGAATTCCTCCAGCAGTTTCTTCATCGAATTATTATTCCATTATTTGGGTAATCCGTTTCGATATTACCAATAATTCGATCCGGATCCAATACGATCTCTCTTCTCTCCGTCTAACAAAGATGTTGAGTTGATGATGTTCGCATCTCTTTGTGCGCCTCTCCTATGATCATCGGATTCTTGCGCCGCGACATTTAAATGTGAAGGTAGACGCTGCGCGCTTTTTATGTGACTAATCTGATGGGTTTCGCAACGGACGGGCGAAAAATCCGCGCAGAAAATGTCAAGACGCGGATCCTTCAACGCACTTGACCCAAATCCAGTTCCAGAAGATCTTAAAACTATTTTCAGATCGGGAGAACCGCGCTGAATCCATTCGATATCCTCACCGAGCGACGTCTTCATTTTCCAATCGGCGAGGCAATTCTCCTCGATTCACACCTCTTCACGTTTTCTCATCTTCTTCTTCTTATTTTCCATTCTCGTCCTCCGCTTCATCTCGACGATATGTTTACCATTGTCCAGGCAATTCTAGAAATTGATTGCAGATCAGCGCACTTATACATACAATTTTTTTTCTCTCTCTCTCTCTCTCGCCTCTCGCCGTAATTGATTCAATTTACTTTTCAATCCAATTAGAATTGCAAGGATTAACTATTTCTCCGGTAACGGGAGCAGTATCCGTCCAAGGGCACTCGCATAACAGTAACAGCAAAAACATTATTTATTTTTTTCTTCATTACTTTCGCATTCTTTCCCATTTGCACTCCCCCTCGCCGCATTCAAATGCAAATGAGATCCTGAAATACCTGAATTTCCATCCCTGTTCTATTTTTTTTTGATTTTTTTTTCCTTATTGTTGAATTCTGTCCGGTATTTCTGGGCGCAAAATCAACAGCTTCAGTTGTAATTATGCAGCCTGGAAGGTTGCGGGTTCTTTGCCTCATATTCGCTAATGCTTTCTTGTCCCATCGATTAGCAACAATGAATCGGACATCGGACACCACCCTCGCAGGCGAAAGCCAACACCAAGTCATAAAACCGCATTCGATTTCAGTCGATTACACCTTGAAGTATTAAAGTCTAGGAGGTGCAGCGAACATAAACATTATGCGCATTATCATTATTTTGCGAGAACGATTTATTTCAATAATTAATTGTTAACGGCGAAAAAACCGTAATATTGAATAACTAACTGCATTGTTGCGCTTTGAAACATGCACGCATGCTGTTCATTAGCGTATTCAAAGATTCGAAGCTGTAACCATTACCATCACCGTTGCCCATTACCATTGATCCATTTTATACTTAATTATAAACTTATTAGGACATAATAAGTTAATGAACAATTTCATTCGTTAATTGAAACTTACTTCATTTTATTTTATATAATTATAAATTTATTAAAACATAATAACTTAAAATATATAAAACAGTTCATATGTTTTTTTTGTATATCTTGTTTATTAAGATTAACACTTTTATCGCAGTGTCCCTCAAATTAATTGAATAACAAAAATTTATTCTAATAAATTCAAGACAGTTTTTTTAAATTTTCAAAATACACATTTTATACTTTTTTTTCCCTGCGGCTATAAAGCACAAGGTCTTCTTTAAATACGTGATATTTTCAAAATGCATTCCATTATACCCGAAATCTGCTCCAAGTGCATTTGTTTTAGTAGAAATTACAAATTAATAAATAAGGAATTGAAATTTTCATTTAATAAAAAAATATTAAATAGAAAAAAAAATATTTATTGAATTTTCGTTAATATCAATATTTTAATTGATTTATTTAGATTCTGTTTATATTTTTTCATTTACTAGTTTTATTGAATAAAGAATGGAAAATTTTCTTCAAATATCTATATTTAATTTTCGTTAATTAATTAACTAAACTTACTTTGTGAATTTAAATAATATAAGATCAAATAATAGGAAAAGTTAGTGCTTTTATCTAAACTTTTGTTTTACTATTTAAATTGTAAATAATAATAAACAAATGTAAGCGAAAAGTATTGAAAAATAATTAAACGAAATAGACTAGAATGCGATGTTGTAATTTGTTTTGCTTTTGTTTAAAGAAATTGCATCCATAAGGTATATTAACTGCAACTTCGAACAATGAGTTCGTTAATTAGTTGTGATTATATTCGTGTACTTACTCCTTTTCCCGTATAGTCCTTTTGTGTTTGGTGGTTCCTTTAATAGTCCTGTACAGGGAAATCATGTTGACAAAGTCCTTACGGCACACACAACAATTTCACAGGATTTATAAAATTAAGAAAAAAAAATAATAATAATTAATGATAAAAATTTTGAATTTTCTTAAGAGCACTTTATCACAAATGGTATCAGGTGAAACGAGAGGCGAGAGAGAATGCGGCGGCTTTTGTTTTGAATATTGGCGGTCTGGGAGCGCGAGTGGTGGGCTATGGCAATGGGTGTCTGTTGCTGTCTGTGTCTGTGTGTATGGTCGCGCGCGGAGTCGCACACTGAACAATTCTAATAAGAATGTATAGATGGGTTTCATAATATTATACATGAAAGGGGCAACCGCAATGGAACTCGGGGCTCTGGATTGCAGTGGATAGCCGCTGGTCATCCCGCGATTTAATGGTGCGCGTCGCCCAAAAACGGATTTCACTTTTCGTCGTAATTGAAAACGCACGGATAATCGAACATCCCCAAAAACTCAGATCATCCTGACTTTCTACATATTCCATTTTTTTCTACAACCAGTACACAACTTAGGCACAAATATAAGAATAAAATTTTACAATATAATCAAACTTTGTCGAAAATTAATTAATTAAAAAATAACAATTAAAAAGTAGATTTTTCACACAACTAATATTAAAGTTAATCATGATTATAGAAATAACAAAAAAATAATTTAAAAAAAAAATCAATTGTTGGTAAGAAAACAAACGATTTATTGTGTAAAATATTTCACTTTTGTTCGTAATTGAAATCGCATGGACAATCGAACATCCCCAAAAACTCAGATCATCCTGACTTATTACATATTCCTACAAATATTTCAATTTATCTACTTAAGAAAACCCTTATAACTAGTACAAAACTTAGGCACAAATATAAGTATAAAATTTTACAATATAATCAAACTTTGTCGAAAATTAATTAATTAAAAAAATAACTATTAAAAAGAGAACTTTTCACACAACTAATATTAAAGTTAATCATGATTAAAGAAATAACAAAAAATTGTAAAAGTTTAATTAAGAAAAAAAACAATTGTTGGTAAGATTTATTGTGTAAAATATTTCACTTTTCGTCGTAATTGAAATGGCATGGACAATCGAACATCCCCAAAAACTCAGATCATCCTAATTTCCTACATATTTCTACAAATATTTCAATTTATCTACTTAAGAAAATCCTTATAACTAGTACACAACTTACGCAAATATAAGAATACAATTTTGCAATATAATTAAACTTTGTCGAAAATTAATAAATTAAAAAAATAACTATTAAAAAGCAGACTTTTCACACAACTAATATTAAAGTTAATCATGATTATAGAAATAATAAAAAATTAGTTATAAAAAACAATTGTTGGAAAGAAAACAATCGATTTATTGTGTAAAATATAATTTTATGTAACTAACATAAAAGTTATCAGAATCTGCCTTGCAAATTAAGAAAAAACAATATTGTATGAACCTCGCTTAACAAACATCTTGCATAACAAGCATTTCACTTAACGAGAAAAATTACTCGCTTAACGAGCGACGTTTCAATTAGAAGAGAAGTTCCGGATATATGTGTATTTTTGAATATGTTTCACTATACGAGTAAAAATCCGGAAATTTTGGAACAGATTAAACTCGTTAAGCGAGGTTTCCACTGTTTGTAAACTACTACTGTTTCTAAGAAACTTTAAAACTCTGATAGTGACTATGTCGAAACGTCAAGGACTTTCTATGATTAATTAAATTTTGGTGAATGTATGGGTTTTCTACAAAATAAACACTCATTAAAAAAAACGTCTATTAATAATTTTTGCAGAATATTTCAGAAATTGCTGTGTTTCATCCATTAAAAGTTGACAAAATAAAAAATTAACGCTCGTGTTTTTACATTTCAGTCATTTTATCGGGAAATACAATATAATAGATTGATATTTCATGAAATGTAGAAATTTAAACTGGATTTTTAACAAACAAAGAACATTTTCTAAATATTATTAAAAAAAATATATATAATATAATTGAAATAATAATAGACTAATTGACCTATATATAAATACTTGTTTATTTCGGGTTTAGTAATTACTATGAGCTTTCTTTTGTGTATTTACAATTTAAAATTTAATTGAAACTAGTTTATTTTGAAATATTAAACACAAAATCATTGTACCAATAAACTAATTTATGAAAAACATGATTTATTTTATAAGTTTAATAAATGTAAAGAAATTTAATTTGAATTTGCTACGTTATTAAAATTCTTTTGGTGTTTTATTTTTACGGTGCGAGGATATATCATCAAAATAAATAAAGATGATCTTTATTGGATAATAAATAACGTGGACAAAAAATAAAATAAAATATAATGTGGACATTTCTCGACGCGTTTCCCTACTGGAAATTTCCATTATCATATCTTCGTCGTTTTCGTTTTCGGTCAATTATTATAAAAGGGAGAATACGCGGTTTAGGTGTGTACGTGTATGTGCGAGTGTGTACGTTCTACGTATACATATTCTAATAATATATCTTGCGGTCTTTTATTATGTGCATGACAAGGGGATCTTAGGTACGCGAATGGTTTACGATGCGCGATCGGCGTTGCGGGAATAATTGTTTGAAAGCCGCCGTCCCCAAAGACACCCTCATATATTCGCGCATTACTGTCAAAACGTCGCAGTAATTTCCATCGCGTATCAAAAGGGTGCAACAAAAAAAAGATAACAAAAAAAAATAAATAAATAAATGTTAAAGAAAACATAGAAATACGAAAGGAAATTGTGATCTGAATCAGCCCTTATGAAATATTCCTAAAGCGACCTTAACACACAGACCTTGCTACTGCATCACATTTTCGCAACTCTGATTCATTTCAAGTAGTTGGGAAATAGATGTATTGCTTAACGCATTGATTCATCCCTCCAGAAGAAATGAATCACCTAACTATCCGGTTTATACCTTAAGTTTGTTAAGAGGATAGAGAAAGATAGAGAGAGAAGAAGAGAGTCTTCGCTCCGGCAGTTTCATGATTATCATTACACGAACTCTCTAATTTTTAATTATTATTGTTAATATATTCCGATGGAAACAACAGAAGCAGAAAAGGCTTTTTCGGTGCGCAATCGTCTATTTAGCAATCCGCCAATTTCTAACGCATTCCTACCTCCATCGATGTCGAATTCCGTAAGCATTCAATTTCTAGGCGCGCACCTAAAAACTGTATGTATGTGATGTATATACATATAAATATACAGCCTGTTTTCCCTTTTGCGTCCGCCGTTGGGCAACGATCGCGGAATTTTTCCGATCCGATCTTTATCCCAATCCGTACAATTTTATTTATTTATTTATTTATTTTTTTCGATGCGGTTTCTTTATTAGCAAATCGCAGACGATTCTCTTTCACTTTCGATTTTCGGAACTCCGGCTACTTTCGTCTTGGCCACCATTTCGCATTCCAATTACCACTTGCATCCGAAATATGTTCGCATTCATTTCGAACCCACTCGTTCGGATCGTAATTAGGAGTCACACACTTAAGCTTTGAACCGATTCGAATTGATCAACAGTGTGTATTCCTAAAAGTAACAGGTAGTAAATATACATCCATATGCAAATTATGCAATTACTCAACCTTTCTTTTCGCTCAAGATATCATAAAAAGTCTTATTTTTCGAACGATTTAAATATTTTCAAATTATTATTTACAGTTTCATAAGCAATTAATTTGAGGATAGAAAGAATATTCATAAATTTGATTATAAAACACATATTTTATTTATTCATAGTGTATAAAACTTACATAAAGACTAAAATATTTTAATTAAAATTAGTAAATGATTTACCCCTGTTGTTACAAAATCTAGGTAATTATTGTTTCGATGTCGTCTTCTCTGTGAGATCTGTAAACGTAATATGTTAGTAGTTTAAAAATACAATGTTGTTTGGAATGCTATTGGTAAAATAGAGTATGGCAGATTGTTCTCGAACTTTGGTCATGAATTTCTTGATGCGGGTGGGCGGTGAAACAAAATGCCTTTATGCCTAGTATCACCACTGAATAAGGTACACGAGTGTCAGATTCTTAAAAAAAAGAAAATCATTTTTCATATACTATACAGAAGCACATTAATATAATATCGATAATAAACTAAAACGATTAAAGTTATAACAAGTAATGTACAAATAAGGACGGACACGGTATAATTTGAACACATTTCACAATTTCAATGAAACACATTATGGCAGCATTAAACGTCTGTTTGGGGAATTCCCTGGACGACCTTTGTTCGGGTGTTCCTCCTGGAGCCAAGAACCGGTGTGCCCTTGCGGTGGACCTCGCCGTTAGGGCTGCTCGTGGTAAATTCTTGCATCTCCTTCAATGATCCGCTGCTTGTGCGGAAGGAGGCGGCACTGCTGGTGCCGCCGAAGTTTGATCTTGGCTTGTCCGTGTATTCGTAGATTTCCGGGCTGCGGGTGTTTTCTATCCCTAAATCCGTATCGTTGTCGGTAACTATGAAGTCCCCATTGTAATAGCGGTCCGATTTCCTGCAACCCATTGCACTGGCATTTAAACAAGAGTATTTTCCATAGGTTTTACAAACTACAGTTTTGTCTTACGTGAGGAATTCCTTTCTGATCCTAGATTGTCTGTTGCAATGCAAAGTTAATGAAGCTCACTATTACCCAATTGCGTTAAGTTTAGCACCCTGCCCATGCATATATTGTCAGTTTAGGGCATTACCTTGCTTACCTCTTAGCGTTTCTCCACAGCATGCAGCACACAACAAGCAGCACGACAAGGAACAGACACGCCGTTGACATGCTCCAAAAGGCGATCTGCAGAGGTGTACTCGGCTCATACCAAAACTAGAAATTAATGATATTACCACCCAATCAGATACAGTTATGATCTTACTTACTTCTGTAGTGGGCCTTAGTGTAACCACCAAATTACCAACAACCATAGGTAGATATTGCGTCCAGAATGCCGACTCCGTTTGTCTGTAATTCCACATTATCGAAGAATTATACGTAGTATTCAAGTTTAGATAAGTCAGCTGGCCATTCCTCGCCTGCTCGAAATGCAATCCAAAGATCTGAGTGAAAGAAGGAGTTCTGAAACATCAATTGATTATTTATTGAAGTAATTTGTGGATTCGTTGAATTACCCATGTCTGGCAAAATCTGTGTAGGCTTTCATGAAGAAGTGACTCATATTCCGATCGTTGTTGGTCCACTGCAATCTATGAAATCTTTCCTTCTTAGGAAAGAATTCCACGTCCATAAACGGTGCCCCGGTCAGGAGGTAGTGCTCGATGTTGTGCGGAGTCTTCCTCCAGAAATCATTCTTGAACGACTCCACGGTCGTATTCAATACGTACATATAGACTTTGACATCCTTTTCTAATAGCAGTTTTATCATTTTATCGTTGGGCGAGACGTACAGAAAATCCGAGAGCAGCTCTATGTACTTTTCCCTGATGTGTGTAACATTGTGTGGGTCGGGCCAATAAGTGTACATGTATTTGATAGCCTCGTACGTTCCGTTCGGGTTCAACGTGTAATTATATCGCAAAACGAGTTCCTTCACTTTTTGCTCGAAGAAAACTTCATCCACAACATAATACGGTGACAAACTATCGTTCTTATCTGCGAAAACAAAGCCATTGCATACTTAAGGTCACTAAGGTAACTCAATTTCCACCTACAAATAAAATCAGCCGCCTCCTGCATTGTCACCGATGCCATATACTTCAGGCCACGGTTGAAATGGCCTTGTCGGATCAGGTTCTCCGGGTTACTATCCATAAAATGCCAATCCCTCTCATTCCATCCCTCGTAGAAAGGCATCGTCAAATTAAAGTCGATCACAGGCGCCCATGGGAATAAACCTATATGTGGTGGGAATTCTGCATTACCCAATTCGTTCGCACTACGACTCTTCAAGCAGTTCACCAGTTTCCAAGAGGAATCTATGCTGCATCCAACAAGCTGACCAAACACGCGGCTAGTGTTCTGAGCTCTGTATTGATCCATAATCATAGCCCAGTCAGCCACAGCAGAACCACTCTTTAAAAAAAAAACAATTTAATCATCTATTTATATTATATTTAAGTAGTTACCTGTCCAATAACTTTGCTGACCATATGCTTTGTTTCTGGAGCTACCATGAGGAGTCCTGCGGAAGCAGCTCCAGCACCAGGACCGAACAACGTGATACTACTGCTGTCTCCATTGAAAAACTCAATATTTTCGTAAACCCATTTCAAAGCCATAGCCTGATCTAAAATGCCGTAATTTCCTGGTGAATTTATATCAGCTGTACTTAAAAATCCTAAAAATTCAAGTAGCATTAATAATTTACTTAAAGGGTGATTATTGCATTGTCCGTACCTAAAGCGCCTAGTCGATAATTAATGGTAACTATAACTACTTTGTAGAAAGTGGCCATTATGTGGCCTGGGAAATGGTTGGACGCGCCGTGCGCAAAGTCTCCCCCATGTATATAAAACATAACGGGGTACTTCTTTCCGACGTCCTCCGTCGACGGGGTATAAATATTCAAGTATAAACAGTCCTCGTTCACATCCCTTATTCCCTTGGTAGCTCCAGTGTAAATAGATGGCTGGGGACAAGCCGGCCCAAAATCAACTGCCTCTAATATTTGCCAACCCTTGTGTCTTCTCGGTGGCTAAATGAGTAAAGTTATTTCAATTAGTCTAAAGATACAATTATTTACTTGAAATAATAATAATACCTTGAATCTACCCTCGCCCGTCGGAGGTAAAGCGTATGGAATACCAAGGAAAACTGTAGTTGTTCCAGTCACTTGGTGTATATGTTCTGATACAGGACGATAATAGGAGTCCGGATCTGGATTATCATATAAATACACTTTGAATCCTTGCACGTTTCCGTATTTAGTTTTCACATGAACGAATTGATTATTATGATTACTTCCTTCCCTCCTCGTCCCTTGCAAGTCTTCACGCCAATCTGCCAGAATTCCTGGCAAAATAGGCCTGCTGTTGCCCTCCTGAAAATCCGCATGATCATAAATAAAAAAATAAATAACGAAGGTACGTGATGCTATAAAACCAGCAGCGCACCTGAGGAATACGCTTTATTTGAGTTTGCTGCGCCATTCTGAATATTAACAACAATAAAAAGAAAACGCCCCCGTACGAAAAAAAATATCTATTTTAATGATGTTCGCATGAAATACATTTAAAGTGTATATTCTACGCGAGTTGGTAGTTTTGGAGGGGTGCATTTGCGAGGGTTTCGGGTCGATAAACTTTAAAGAGTGAGAGCGTACAACAACAACAATTATCATGATTAGTTTCGTTGACTCGTATGAGTCATGCGAGGGATACGCATACACCCTCTTTTTATTTTGAAATCACGCACGTATTTTATTTTCATTTTACCTGGTCGTAGGAGAATCGCTCATCTTCTCCGATCCTGTTCGGATCTCCTGGGCGTTCTTGGCCGTTGTATCCGTTGGGCTGGTATTGACCATACCTTCTACCATGGTAAATGTATGTCCTGTGATCCCTGTCCGCGTTTGGCCAATACCCGTTATCCTGGGGATACTGGTTGTATTGCTGGTAATGGTCTGGATAAGTTTGGCCGGTAATCAACACAAAACAATGCCATACACAGGTCATAAACACTGGGAGGTGCACTTGTTGTGGTCCTAGCGCCATATTTTCCTCTACCTGTGTGTGCGCGCAAGTGACGTCACCTGCCTTACCTGGTTTCGTTTGGTTATGCTTCGTTTGTTACCGAGATATTACGAATCCATAGGTTGTCACTTCGTCTCCTACGCCACTCTCCTCTTGTATATTATGTGTAATATCCTTATCAAACTGTTTGATAAGCACAGTAATGCAACGCGCCGCCACGGATAGCGCAATGAGGCTGTCTGTGCTCTGTTGCATCCACGTGCGTGGGCGTCAATCAATTAAACCTCCGATGGGCACTACTCGAATACTGCAGCCATGGCGTCCACATTAAAAACTGATTCACCCATTGAAAACTTTCACATTTTCCCATTTATACTGGAAATTAGCTAAGGCGTAGTGGGATTGGCGGCTTCCACTATTAAGTCATTACTTCTTAACTTTTAGTTTTCACATTCGTTCCGCCTCCTTATCATTACAATTACAAAACAAGAATACACTTATAATTAGTCTTCTTCGTACAAAAATGTGTTTTAAATTTAATTATTAAAAATATTACAAATCAGTTTATTATTTTTAATTAATGTATTTTTTTATTGATAAATAATACAAAATGAATATATTTCTAACAAAAAATTAAGAAATATAATTAACAAAATCAACAATATTGTTTACACTATTTTCCTTAAGAGTATTTTTTTTAAATCATCTCGTATGATACCTAAACATATATTATTTTTTTTCTATATGTGATGTAAATATTAAGGCGACAAACATAGTCATTAACTGAGAGATATATTTACATGAAAAAAATAATTATTAGTTTTATACCACCCCTATAATGATTTTATATACTAAAACCGCTGAAGCGAGTCTAACGACATGCTTATGAATCAGCTAAGTAGTCTTATCGTAAAGACCTTCAATAATTAATAGCTGACGATGATTGAATCCCGCACGAATTCACATATTTTTATCCTACGAAGTATAAACACTTCACAAAGAGACGTTTCACAGCGTCTCATAAGGAGGTGATCTTATAAATAAACAGTAAATTAAGATGCACAAAAAAAAAATCTTGTTAATGCGGCGTTTCCTTCTGTTATGTTCGTAACCATAAGTGCGAGATGTTGCTCTTTCCTGTGTGAAGCTGTATTTACGACCGGATTTAATCGTAATGTACAAATATAATCTGAGAATAATTGATCGTTAATTTCGAACTGCAATCTTCTACGGATTTATTGAGTGTTCAATATTAAATATTTGAATATTAAATATTATTAAAAATCATTTCGTTATCGAAATTTATTATAAATAATCATATTTTTTGTTTTCTAAGGGAAATAACTGTGTGTTCGGGATTATTTTAGGGAGAAAACAGAAATAGAAACATGTTGAATGAATACTCTTTTTTTAAGTGAATTCCGGCTAATTCTAAATCCTGTTATTGTTGGGGGTGTGTTTTTTTTTGTATGTATCTGGGGAAAAAGCATGATTTCAATATGCATTGGATTAGAGGTGGGTGTAAGGGGGATGAGTTGGTTATTCTTTTTTTACGTTTGGAAGGGATGTTAAGCGGCTGAGGGCTCGGAACGTCGGGTGTTTTTTTTTTTTAGAATGAGAGGGAGATAGAAAGATTCTAAGAGGAGGGGGATTGGAAACATGTGCTTGGCGCGCACCAAATTTCTTGTTGCGCTGCATTCTGCACTCACTCATCGGTAGTCGAGCAAGCGGCCAAGTACAAGTACACCAAAGTACAATTGAACTCTGTGCAATAATAGTTATGTACTAAAGTGGCAGTGATTGTTATTTAAGCTTTGATATTGTTGTTGTTGTATCCGATACCAGAAAGACAAACGGACATCGAGATGGCAGAGGAAAGCTTACATCTTCCGAGCGATGACAACCGCAGCATCGACTATCATATCGTGACACTCTTGGATAAGATCGAAACAATGAGATCGGATAACTTAAACACTAAAAAAAAAGTCAAGGTACCAATACAGATCGAAATACGCACTCTGGAGTTCTGGAGATCGGTGACTTGCGAGTGTCTGGCCTCCTTCATCTACGTGCTGATCGTCTGTGGTGCAGCCGCAGGCTCTGGAGCTGGAGCATCTCTATCTTCTGTTCTCCTGGCCACCGCGCTTTCGGCGGGCTTCTGCATGACCACTCTCACGCAATGCTTTGGACACATATCAGGTAATTAAACCTTAAACCCATTATCAGCATTTGGAATTCTACTAATTGCTGTTTTTGTATACTTGTAGGAGCTCACGTAAACCCAGCCGTTTCCATAGCCATGGGCATCACCAAGAAGATTTCCGTGCTGAGGGCTTGCATGTTCGTACTCTCCCAATGCGGAGGAGGCATCGCCGGAGCAGCTTTCCTCTATGGGTAAGTTACAGTTTTTTCTCTCCTCTTTATCGAGTATGCGGGGGAGTAATATTGGGTTTCATTGCGTATGAAAGGGTGGTTTCCTGTCCATTTGAATAAGGTGCTTCCTCTTTATGCGAGCACGCACACAATGCGGCTCGTGGAGTTGTTTTCTTTTAACATACAATTTGTATAAGATGGACAAAATGAACACTTTGTCGCACGGGATCTTGTTAAAAAAAAACATCTGTCCGAGATTTACAAGCATCACCTGCCCTTCGATACTCACAATTCGTACATTTTCGATCTTCCTGATCGCCTGCATCCAGGTAAAACGCATTTCCTTTTATTTGCAAGACAATTGAGATAGACGAAAAGGTTGCCTTGAGCTGTATGCTTTTTCTACCTGGAACCTTTAATTTACCTTACTTCGCCTTACCTGGAACGAGGCTAGCAGCTGCCGAACTCTCCAAACCTTTTATTTAAGAAAAATCTAGATCACAAATGGACCTTAACAGAAGCGCAATCCAGAAATAACATGAGCGAATAGTACTCACCCATCTGTGCACTTGCCGGCAGAAAGAACAAAAAAAAAAGAGTAACAACAACATAAAGAAGTACTATCAATCAGAAAGTGATAGCAACCCTTTTCGTCGGGGATCACCACCCCTGCTGCACTTCCGACGATGTGTGACAATATATGTTAATTCGCCATACAGCGGCGTGATCATTGTTGACCCCCTCAACCGATTGGGGTGTCGAAACCGCCCCATTCGCCACTTGTTCGCGGCCAGGGGTTATCTATTTTCTATTATCTACTAGTTTACTATTTTTTTATGCGCCATAAATTGCGGATAGTTTATGTTCCACATGGTGGTTGCTTTTCGCATATGCACCGAAGAATGCGCCCCAGAAACGCGTTTGTCTCCATATGGTATCCACATGGTAAAAATTACACATCCCGAAGTAAATATTTTATTATTATTATTGTCTGCACATAAGCGTCACGCTTCTTGCAATTTCAACCCATCCAGTACGGAACTTAGTAATTATACGCAAATTGCATTTACTTATTTTTACTATCAACTGTCTTTTATTTTATTAATTACTATCTTAGTAATACTCATATTATTATTTAGTTAAAACTAAATGCGAAAAACAATTCCAACAATTTTGTTTTTAAATTTACATTCATTCAAATTCTAAACACTTTATTTATTAAAATATTTTTATTAATTAATAAATTAAAAATTATTTGGAAAAAAAAAACTTAGCCACTGTTCTTCGAACCGAAAACGTCCTCAGAATTGGTAAGAAAATTGAATACAAAAATGTAATTGGAGAATCAGTGAAATTTAATATTTTTCTTTTCAAATGAATTAGTTGTAAAAAAAACACATCACAGAAATGCTATAACATTTTGTAAAATGAATTATTTGACAAAATCAAGGTTTATTTTAAAGAGATGAAAATCTAAGAATTTGCAAGAAAAATATCATATTCTGAAGGAGTGTGAAATTTAATATTTTTCTTTTTCAAATGAATATATTTTGTATATCTGAAGTGGCTGAAGAAAACCGAACACTTCGATTCTTAGTCTCGCTCCACGCACGTGTGTTCAAAGACCAAAACCCCGACCACCTGGCGTCGTTTTGGTGTGTGTATATATATTTTTTCTTCTCCGCCTCCTTATCCTCTCTTGCGTCTCCTCACCAACCACTTGCTCTGGCATTTCCGCCCTTTGGGTTTCAGCCAATTTATACGTTCCTTTTTTCGACTATTTTCATCTCACAGCATGGAAGCAGCTGTGGAGCATGGAACATCCCCCAGTGCATTTCTTGAGCTGTGATACAGATAATTCTTGGCCACGCTCAGCACTTATACCGAAACTTATTCCTCCGTAAAAATTACCAATGTTTCGAACGGCAGATGTTCTTCGAGATGCTGAAGCTGCTGCTGCTGCTGCTGCTTCTTCTTCTGCTACACGCGCTCCTCCTCAATTCACGAATCGGACACTGTTCCCACAGTGTTTAAAGTCCCCAGGCGATTGAGAGCGAGGTGCTCTAATTCTGGCACGTGCGAATTCCCATCGATGGGATGGGAAAATCGCGCGTCGTTGGATGCATTTAATCAAATTTTGGGGGTGGCCGCACCCTGACCAAACATTCGGTTTCAAATTCAAAACATCCGCTCACGGATGATGAAGACATCACCACTTGATCTCCCCTATAAAATTTTATTATGCGGCTGGCTGCAACCCCGGTCATTAAAATCCACTTGTTCGCATATGATACGCCCTTGCGAACATGAATCGCCCGAATTTAAACTGTGACTTTACACCCCTCCGAGGGAGACGAGCTTCATAAAATCGAATTGAAAAAAGTATTTTACACTTCATTTATAATCAGTAATATATATATATATATAAAAATATTCAAGTAAAATAAATAAAAATTGTTGTTTCTGTTTTAACGAGAATATGTTTTTAATTTGAAGATGCATTAAGAGCAGATGTATATGCAAGAACCTGTCCGGTTCGAAGAAGAGAGCATTCTTTTCTTCGTCGGCAGCTGGCTTTTTCATATTTTTACAGTAACACGATCCGCGGGCAAAACCAGTTTCCAAAAAGTACAAAATGCCAAAGGCTCATACGCCAGGTTTAAGTTTTATTTTCCTTTTGTACTTCTTTAGGTTCTCCGCCTACATATTACACTTTCAATTCCGTTTAAAATCCCTCAAAATGAGTGTACATTCCCCGTCCTAAAGATTACCTGGTTTATTGAAAATCTGGACCAGGTGCTTTTACTAAAGAAAGCATGTGGCCAATATTCTCCGCATCTTTTCACTTTTTTCTCCTCTCTTCATTTCATCCATTGATTCTCGGGGTAAGCCCGGAGAATGCGAGAAGTGTGTAGTAAAGAATCATGATGAAACATGCAGCAATTGAAAGGCCGACTGGGGCAGGGGACCACTGCATACATAGGGTCACAAACATTGAAACCAATTGTTCCCTTATTATTATCAATTTAAAACGATTCTGTTGCGGCCACTCTTTTTATTTCTCCTCCGCTGTATATGTCCACCAATTACTTGCGTGCTGACGTACTCTACTCCTTAACGAAATTATTCGCCATCTTAATTGAACGCAAACGGCGTGCCTGAGTTAAATTGTTTCCATTCCTAAACTGGGGATTGAGTACGCATTGTCGACGAAGCAGGTAAACCAAGATTATTTGTTCTTTTTTAAAAAGAAGATAATCTTAGGGTCTATTTGCTTTTATATTTTCTTATGTTAGCGTGTACTTATAAACATATATCAAGCGATAAGCGCTTCCAAATGTTAGTTTGTATAATGTCCAGATAAATTTTATCATATCTTCTTATGTTTCCAGAGTGACAGTTCCTGGTTATCAAGGAAACTTGGCTGCAGCCGTTGGACACACAGCAAGCGTAGCCGCATGGGAACGTTTCGGCGTTGAATTTATCTTGACGTTCGTCATTGTCCTCACGTACTTCGTTTCCATGGACACCTCTAGGAGATGGACGAATAATGCGGGCATCACCATAGGCGCCGCTTACACGGCTTGTACTTTTGTTTCTGTAAATTATCTCCGAACCAACCCTTTGAGCGATTTTACTAATAGCGGTGATCATTTACAGATGCCGTACCTAAATCCGGCGCGATCTTTGGGTCCTGCCTTCGTCCTCAACAAGTGGGATAACCACTGGGTGTACTGGCTAGGCCCTTCAGTCGGTGGAGCTGTTTCCGGCATAATCTACGACTACATTCTAAATCCCCGCAGAGAGAAACCTACCAAGGAGGTTTCTGATGGCGACTCCTCTAGCATCCACTCTGACGAAGACACCTACGATGATTTAGATAAACCTGCTGCGCCAAAATTTCACGGGTCTACGTATAATACATACAGGCCAACAGCTGCCCCACCCGCAAATATAACATCCGCTTTCCTCTATCCTCCAACTAAATTAGAAAGAGTAGAATCACTCTATGGTGGTACCAAATCCCTCTGCTGCAAATCGCCACCATTGACTAGAGCTAATCTAAACCGTTCACAGTCAGTTTACACCAAATCTAATAGCGCCATCAACAAGGATACATCGACTCTACCAAGGCCCGGGCCATTAGTACCTACTCAGTCTTTATATCCTATGCGCTTGAATCAACCAAACCAAAGCCACGTACAGAACCAGAACGTACAAAACCAAATGCAGACTCAACGATCTGAAAGTATCTACGGTGTCCGCGGAGTAACCCCAGGAACATCATCGAGAAGCGAGACATATGCTTCGACCAGGGAAACAGAACGGCCTTACCCTTCAAGGAGCAATTCGGAAGATCAAAAACCGCAAAGACCTAGACCGGATTCCGTATACGGTATAGTCGGAACTCAAGGTAGAAGAGGACAATCCACTGCATCGGATGACGCTAATTACGGACCGTACCATAGCACAAACCAAAGGAATACTGCAAGCGCCAATGCACCATACAATGCTTCTAATAATTACCCCAGCAAGCCGGGAACCAACCCCACTTATGCTACAAGACAGGAAGTAAGACAGTCGCCGCAGAATCAACCATTAGCTCAAGCCAGCAATCCGCCTCCGAATTACCATCACACCCTCCCTCAGCACTCCCCGAATCCTCAATACTAAAATGTCAATGAAGGGTGTACAATAACAATATAACAAACTGTATTATCAGCAGGTATTCGTTGCTATAGGTGTTTGTTAGTCATGCGAAGCGCTTGTATTACATGCTATACTGGAAATTGATGTATCGATGAAAATGTATGAGAAAAGTTTAAAATAAGTTTGCGGATGATTTCCCCACAGACGTTGAGTTTTTCATTAGACGCTTCATCGTCATATATGTTTATTGTTGAGAATGCGCTAGGGATTGCTGAAACCTGATCATTACAGTCAGTGTTACGAGAGGAATCTTTATTTTCTTTGTATATATTTTTCTACCTCCAAACAAGTTTCCCTTCCTTTCCTATACTTAAAGACAAACAAAAAAATCTACCCAGACGTTTCTGGTCTCCAAAGAATATTATTTATTTAATTTTTTTTATATATTAATATTTCGTCTGTTATTATTTTTTTTACTTGATTATTCTAGAAATTAAGCAAACATGAATATATAAATATATGCATATTATAATATATAGGTCAAACGTTTTACAATAAATAATCATCAAAATTTTCTTTCGCTGTTGCCCGAGTGATTGAGGAAAATCAATATTTCATTGCATTATCTTGTGAAATGTTATAGATAGCTCAAAACTATTCTCCATATTTTGCGAACATATTTTTAGCAATATCTTCGGATAGGCTTAGCAGATCGTAATGGGTGAATGCTCGATGGAAAGAGATATGTTTTGCGGATAGTCCTAAGATGATTCGGTTGTTCTGTGAGCAAAAGAAATGCATAATTTTCTCGATAGAAATTTTGAATTTTTAAGCGCATGACTCAAAATACCGTCACCTGTTGGTGAACTTTGGTAACACGAGCTCCAGCTGCTAGCTGCGTTTTACCGGGCTGTCACATACTGCATACTGCATCATACATCAAAGAGCTGCACAGAGTGCATCCACCCAGTCACTCTAACTTAGTCACTAGATTACTTGTTCAGTAGGTCGTCATCTGAAATACTACACGTAAGCCTTGCTACCTATAAGACACAAACAAAGCTGCTAAAGCACGTACTCTACATTTAAAACAGTATTCAGTATTATTCACGCTGGCGTCGAGTAAGATGGACTACATGGATGATGAGAATGAAGGTAAGAATGTCCTCTTCAATAGTAGCATGGCTATCTGGTTTTCAATGTTTAAATCGCATGACTACAACAGCATAAAAAAGTTCAAGAAAATTAGCTCTGCTGTTATTTGAATGTTTTGAAGGAATGTTGGTTGTAATTGTTGTTCTTTGTGTATCGCTGTTCATTATTGTACCTTGATTAAAGGATTCATAAAAGATATAATTGAAGAGTTGCTGGCAAACGTGCTAGAGCAGCTACGCAAAAATTATGCTGCCTTGGAGCCAACAAGCAGCAATATTGAAATCAGTGAAAGCATGGATTTTACTGATATAAGCGACATAACACAAATGGCCAATAATTATAATCGACCTGATCAAGTACAAAACCTAGAAGAACTTGAGCTACTTACCACAGACGAAGTTGATGAACTGATGAATGATGTTAAGCTAGAACAGATCGACCCAGAGGCCATTGCGAGCATTGAAACAGACTTTTTCCTATCACTAAGCAACACTGACTATTTGTCTCCGAATTTAGGGGACCTTGAAGAAGCTCATAGATCAACAGCTGATTTTGATGACTTTAGCAGTTCAGATGATGAACAATGGGAGGGCATTAATACAAATATAGCAAATAGTATCCCTAAAACAGATTTTCCAAATTTGAATAGCAGAAACCACTGGAACCGCTACAATGATTGCTTCACAGGTCCGAGGTACATCATATGAAACTACCCCAATGAGCTAAGTACTTTAATTGCAATCGATTTTAGTACTTCACAAAGCAGGAATGTTACACCTGAAGCATATGACAAGTATTTCATGCTGCTGAAAAACTGGCTGGAGACAGCTCGCATTGATATGAACGTTGGTCCACCTCCCTTCCTCCCCAACGTCACTATGCAAGACGTTATATCTGTCGCCGCAGCTATTTCTGCGGAGAGGCGGAATGCTGACGAAGAGGAGCAACTGCAAGCGATGGGGGCTGTCGCAGCCGTCGCTGCTTCTGACGGGACTGCAGCATCCTCATCGTACGAATGCAGGCCCGCTCCTATCATGAGAAGGATTGCTGCTGGCGTCAT
Organism: Nicrophorus vespilloides; assembly: GCF_001412225.1. NCBI lineage: Eukaryota > Metazoa > Arthropoda > Insecta > Coleoptera > Silphidae > Nicrophorus > Nicrophorus vespilloides. The sequence goes on along the minus strand of NW_017100027.1, from coordinate 105,666 downwards.
TGATGGTATCATTGTTTTTATGATTAAATTTTATTTGATTATAATTTTGCAAGATACTTTTGGGTTGTAAGTTACAATCGGAAAGGTATCTCGTACCATGGTTCTAAAACATTTATGCGAATTTTACAGAAATTTATCGAGTTATGCTGATTATCTGGAAAACCCGGCACTATTTTTAAATTTATCTAGCGATATCGCTATTATGGAATTTGTTTCCAAATTATTTATATTTGTTTATGAGGTGAGATATGCCGGTAGCATTATTCCTAGCGTCTTACTTATACAACACGTTTCTTTTTTCCATTGCAGACATATTTTATTTCTCGACATGGAGCCACCCCTGGAAAGAGAATGACCGGCTTAAGGGTTGTCACCGTAGATGCTGTCTCCCCAATTCCTGGTAGAGCCACAGTGAAAGCTACAGCTATGTCCTTCGTCAGTTGGAGGCGAGCTCTGTTCAGAAGTATTCTGAAGAACATTGGTTTATTCCTCTTCCCAATTTTATATGGTTTTTTGATCTCAAACTACACTCGTGCTGGATATGACCATGCCGTTAAAACCTTAGTCATCGACGGCACTGTTCGCCCAATACGCATCGAGGAGAATTGAACTCTGTGATCCCTAGACCTAAATTATTTTTCTATTTATATTGTATATCCGTTCAAGAGAAGGCTCGTGTTCTTAAAAGAAAAAATATTTATATAAAAAAAAAATTGGTATTAAAAGAACAATATTGAGTAGTCTCTGATATAATGACGGATATAATCTAATTTGAAATGAGTCAGTATACATTCTTGACTCAACTACTCCCTTACCTATCCTTATATATTTCTTATAAGTGTACAATATAAAATATTCTAATATATATATATGTAAAAATCAATGTAAAAATATAAATATCTATAAATAAATATATATATACACATTATTGTAAATTAAGAAATATCTATTATATACAAAGATATATACTTTAAGAAACAAATAAACACATATATCTGCTGTAGGAGACAACTGACGAAATAAACAAAAAAAATTGAAAAATACACATTCTAATAAGTTTATTTGCTTTAATATTTCTACATACACTGTTTCACATTGAGAAATTACATGTTCGTTAGTGCTCGAAGAGTTTAAGTTTCAAGATGAGTTTATACCATGTTTTATTTTTATATTAATATTAATTAGACAGTCAATTTGAAGAAATGCATGTTCACAAATAGAATGAAATTTACTTATTATGTTATATAATTATCATATATATATTTATCTAGTCTAAATGTATACACTTATCGATACATCATATTTTTTTTATGTATGCAAAATTATATTTTGCAAATAATCACAGAACATAAAAATCTTACAACTTCACTTAGCATATTTCATAGAATTGAATACCCTCCCTCACCGCCAGCCGATCATTCAAACAAATGTGAAACAACGAAAAATAATAATAATAATAACAAAAGTAAAAAAAAAAATGAACATACACATTGTTTAACATTTACTCCCTGACAATATGCATAAAATTTCTTCGTCTTTTGGAATGTTTTCTTTTTTTCCCCTTCTGCAGATACAAAAATTAAGTGAAATAATCATAATTAATTTACTCCTCCCCGAAAAGTCATTGTAAAATAAAATTAAAAAAATAATATTAAATAACGATCTAATACTGAAGTGAATAAAGATCTTGAGTGCACACAACACACACAGCACACAGAGATACACACAATCTTTTGGTCCATAAAGTAAAATAAATTCTTTAAAGTAATATTCAAAACAACAACAAATATATATAACAAAGCTTACAGACCAAAAATTGTGAAGTTCGAGTATAATATATTTTATATTATATATATATACATTTATATATATAAATATACAAGTGTGCATATATATTTATATAAATATATATATTATATAAGTTAAGAAACAATATGTTTTAAATACACATAGAAAAATATTTTTTTTTAGCTTTTTTTTAAAAAACTTTTTAAACATTTATAGGGATTCAAAAGATGAGATCCGACTGAACACATAAATAATGATAGACATAAATTAACATTAGATACAACAAGTCAAATCGAAATACTGTCATCTAAATGTTAAAAACCCCGGAATGACACACCTAATGGATCATCTTATGTATCTTGAGTATTTTACCCAATCGTTGTTTTACAGTCTTCATGCCCTTCTTTGGTTTCGGCGTCGAAACCTTCGTCGCCTTCGGAGGAACGGGGAATGGCTTCGGAGGCGGCATAGGCTCATTCAGCAGCAGGCATCTCGGAGGCGGCGGAGATGGCGGTGGCGAGCTGGCGGAGGTGATTGTGCACGTCACCGCCGTCGCCTTATCCGCAGGTTTAGCCCTGGGCTTAGCCTTCTTCTTAGGAGTTGTTGGCTTCTTGGGTGCCTAATTTCGAAACACAATTGAACGCAATTTGCTCGACGTCTTGAAGCGAAGAGTATACTTACTTTGGCCTTTTCTGATAGTTCAGTTGCACGTTTGGCGGCTGCTTCTAGGACCTTCTCGACTGCCTGCTTCTTTGTGCCCTCCCTTGCGGGTCTGTTCATTTTTGGCAAGAGCGGTCCCACGCGCACCTTGGGGTTCCACGGCTCATCTATGCTGGATCTGTTCCTTGGCTTGAACAAATTGAAATCGTCGTCGTCGGAGTTATCTAACCCTGGATAAACTATACAAAAATGGAAAATCAGTAACTCCGACATCGCCTACATCCATAACAAATTACTGTAATCCTCGTCCTGATGAACGTTGTTCAGAGCGTCCTCTTCTTCCAACTGACTGTGCGAACGTTTCTTACGCTTGTTCTTCTCGTCCCAATCGCTGCATCCGAGAGCAAGGATATCCGCGATGGTATCTTCACTTGAACCTTCCACGACGCCATGATCTTCAACGTCGCTACTAAAGTTCGAAAATAAATTAACACTCCTCATCTATGCAAGCACATGTATAACAAGGATCTTACTCTAAGTATTTAGGCAAAGCAGGGGGCTGCAAGAAACTATCAATCCCACTACTCGATGATAATTCGGGATTATCCCTGCGTACTAAAATTTATTGAGGAAATATCAGTACAGATTACCATCAGCAAGATCAATATTAAACAAGTACCTGGTAGCCTAACTTTCAACTTTTTAACCTTCTTCTCGTTCTCATCAACACCACCGCTCAATAAACAGTCTTCCTCTCTTTCACTATCATCATGGAAATCGTATACCGATTTAGACAAATTTACGTCGTGAACAACAGCAGTCTCAACTGGGATTATATCTCTTGTCCTATAAAAAGCAACAATTACATATTTGCAATTGCAGTTTTATACGCGTTGATATAATTGTATTTTACCGGTTATTCTAATTCAAAATTTTAAGACCTTTCTTCGTGAAATGAAAACAAAATTTACAATCAAATAGTGGAATTTGATTTTAATACAAACTACGCTCTTGACGAAATAAAAACATAGAATACCACTATATCAAATTGTGTGTCTGTTCTCTATTACTTACTTTTCAAACAGATGAATTGCTTATGCTAGATTTCGTCTTAATTATAGTTAGCAAACAAACTGCAAACTTGTAAAATGTAAAGCTTAATTAAAAATAATAATCCATGAAGCTTTTTAGTTGATTAAATTTGAAATTAAAGCAAAAATAATAATTCTAAAATTAAAGTATTCGTCGATAAGATTTTTTGAATAATTTATATAAAAAAAATATTAAATTAACGTGATTTTAACGCTGTTTTGTAGTTAACACGATAGTCGATAAAAAAATAAACTGTTATAGTCAAATGAAATTCAAGACGCACCAACGGTTTCTCTAACAATTGCATTGAATTACGTAATGCAGTTCAGTATAACATTTTATATAAAGAGTCCTCACCTTAAATCCGACTATATAATTTTATAGTTATTTAATATTATTTATGTTTTTTTGTTTAACATATTTTTTTAGGAATAATAAGTCTTTTTAAGAGTGAAATGACTGCAATAGGTAAATTTCATTTGACTTTCTAAAATTTAAAATAAGAATTAATTATTTTCACCGAGTCACGAAAAGCATCGGCAAAAAAGCTTCAGTGTTTTAAGAAAGTTACATTACCCGAGTTTTATTTTCAGAATTGTTCCTCCTGCGTGGATGGCCGTGGTTTCCTCAGGGCGCACGTTGGGCTCAGACCAAGAAGGATTGTACTCAGTCATTAATGGAGCTTCGACGGGCGCAGCTACCACATTCTCATAAGTGTAAGGTTTGGGTAATGTGATCTTAATAGGTGGCGGCTTCTTGGGGGGTAATCTCTCTGGTACCATGCACTACATTAGAATATTTAGATATATTATCTTATTTATATATAAATACAAGTCATCGGAAATAGAGAAAATTGTATTAGTAATAATAAAAAATGACTAAGAAGTACCTCCAGAGCCTTAGCGTTGGAGGAGTAATCGACGAAGTCCTTGTTAATAGGCTTTTTCCTTTTGCGTTTTGATTCCCTTTCCGGCTTCGGTGGATTTAATGTGTTTATGTAACGCTCAGCGAATCTGATCTCTTTGGAGATTTCCTTAAAGAATTTGGCAACGTTGATCTCCGATGGGATCTGCTCGAAAGAGTTCTTCTCGAACTGTAAATACTAAATCAAAAATATTGCTAAACTGTTCATATTGTAATACGAACGATCATATCCTTTCCGGAATTCCAGTGCTTCAAATAGGCCAATATAGACTTGAGGCCATCGAGTAGGTTACTCGGACAGCGCACCTCTTGAGCATTCAATTCGGTCATGCGGTAAAGCATTCTCTTGGCCGCAAACCAATGGATGGTCTCGAAAAACGGATAAAGGAATTTTGCTTCCGTTTTTGTTTTTACCTCAATGTCGTAGATCCTAAATGTGAAAGTCAATATTATTTTTTTGATCGACTTGTTATTGAAAAGGTAGATACGCTGTGCACAATAATTAATACAGCTTCTACAGAAAATTAATGATGCTTTAATACTTGCCTCAATTGCATTTGAATATTCAAGCTATGCAAGAAATTGCCTCCGAAGACAAGAGAGTCGACGGGTGTGAGGACAGCGTGAATCCAACCAGTTGGTATAAGCATGGTCTGTCCTTGGCGTAGGGTGCACTTGAAGCATTGGTCGACCTGGTCTCCAAAAAAGGTCTCGCTTTGGTTTGTCGAGGACATCCACTGCTGATACAAAGCAAGGTTCTGCTGGGTAGGTCTGACGAAATAGAAGACCTTCTCGCCGCGCAGAACATGATACCAGACGCTGGTACCACCGAAGTCGATATGGAAATCGGTGTACGAGTTCTTGACGCTCATTAAGCAGTACTTCTGCACGTTGGGAGCATCAACACTGTACGAGGGCGGCCAGACAGAATTGACCCAGTCCAACTTCCTGGCAATCATGGGAGCCTCCACCTGATTTGCCAACCTACAGACCATCAAATTACAATCAAGTCACATAGATCTATCCATAAATTACCCTGTATTGGAGATTTCCAAACTGACAACATTGAAAATCCTTCTTCGATCCATGCCATAGAAGTATGCAATATATTCTCCTAGTGTCATCCGGAAATCAGCCTGCCTGGTGACATCAATGACATCCATTTCATGGTCGCTACCCACGAAATTCTCAATATCATAGAGGGTGAAGTCCTCTGGGGGCACAGTGAGTTCAAGTCCATCTTTGTCATCGATAATGATTGGATTATTGAACCCCTTCTGTGTTAGATAATGATCTGTTAGCTGAGGTCCGCGGATATGCAAGACTATTTCTCCATCACTGGTGAAGTGTCTAGAACGCAGTTCTCTGATGAAAGTGACAGTGCCTGTCTGCACTGGCTTATCAGCAACATTGTCCTCCCAGTAGTTGTGCCTGTGGCTGTTGAGATACGGCTTAACTAAAAACAATCAATAATGAGCAAACTGCGGAGATCAAACAATGTCCACTAACAAATGGAGGGTCCATAGAAATTGGAGCACCTGGGACAGTGGTACTTATCAATTTCGACTGCAGTATATTCTTTGAAGCTGCTACACCTGGAAGTTCATCAAGAAAATACATAGTATATAAACACAACAACAATGAAGCTGTTTGACAGAATAGGTTATATTTGGAGTGTCAGGGAGGCGGCTAATCGAAGGGGTAAAAGTGCAGCTTCCATGTATTTACGTACTTGCTGTGGAACCAATCTCTGCAAACATCGCACTGGATCATAAAAATGTTCGGGTCGTAGGGTTGTCCACATAAACAATAAGCTGTACTATTTGCCATTATTCCACTCTGACTGACATGACATTTACATCTTGCAGGTTGGCCAACCTATTCCAACAAACAAGAGACAAAAGTTACTTTGGAGATGGAAAACAAAACAATAATAGAGCAATAGTCAATTGATAACAATTACAATTAGTAATCATTCTAGGTTTCGGTCTATTACAAGAGGAGGGGATGCTTCCCGGTGCCAACTGGGCGTTGGAAACTATTCAAAGGATATTTTGCAAACCTTTCAATGGAGAAAGTCGCCAACGCTCGGACCACTAGGTGCTGGCTTCGGGTCTACGATGCCGATGTGTCCTCTATAGTTTGGCTTCGATGACCACCCGAAATGACCAATTTATTAACAACAACCTTTACACGGAAGCCGACAGTATTGATTGTTCTTGTACTTCTAGTATGACCCGAGCTGCATAGGGTGCGCTGCGATGCACTTGCACAACATTTTATTATTATTATTTCAGCCGGTGCAGCTGTATCGATCGTCCCGTATTCCCAGGTAAATTGACGACCTGGATGCAGCTCAATTTTTTTTTACGAAACTAGGTCGCAGCCAGATTGTTCTTGCAGGATTCTTACTAGGACGAATGCAATTCTCTTCCTATTGTCTTCAATTTACAAATACTTTTATTTTCGTTCATCGAATTCATGAATGATCAATACAATATCATTTTTACTTAAACTATTTTAAATTACAATTAAATTCGTAAACATGCGATGATATTGGATATAAATTAGTTATAAGGCATGCATGAAATATAGTTGATTTCTTGGTCTTGGCAAATATCGATTTGGGTAAAGGCGTCAGCATCCTGATCTACAGAATCTCAACTCATTGAAAATAGAAAAAAAACAATATTTAGAAATAATAAATAAAACGAACATCGATACAATTCGCATGCAAACATTGAGAGTCTGTGTATTTGTTTGTATCTGTAATGTGAGATTTATTTGGAGTATTTGGTACAGATTTAATATTGTCTCAATGCTCTGGCGAATCCAGGATGGAGTATTTGGATATGGCCATAGCGATGTCTGCGTGTTCTCTGATATTTGTTTAATTTTTAGTGTTCTCTTGTGTATTTATGTTGTGTTTTGAGATGCTGGAAGGGGATTAACGAAAATAATTATGTATTCTCACCCTTTGCACAAGAAAACATAAATTACACTTGCACAGAACGAGGCAAATGGATGGTCGATAATGGTCCCCGGATGGACTGCGCCCGATAGGGGTAGTATTCTATATGTGGGGTGGTGAGCGTGCGCCACTCCACCGGAAATGCGCGGCGGAAAACTGTTGAAAGGTAGCTTTCCACCCCATTCACCCTATTTCAGGTATTTTACCACAGAGAGCGCCACGGTGGCGGTTTTCCCAGGAAAATTTTCAAACTTTTGCTTCCTATCATCTTGTTTATTGTGCGTTAGATAACGCTTATTGATTTATTGACGCCGAACATTATCGCAAACCTTATAATAATAGTTTAGGCGATGTTTGCGGCTGCATCTGTTTGCGGTGCAAATAAGAAATGTGTTATTGTTGATACGATGGCCGGGATGTTTGCGTACAGATTGCTCACCAGGAACGATTATATTAAGCAAGTTTAATATTACAGACAACATTTTTTAGTTCAACAGAATGAAATATTATAATGTAAAAAAGGACATAATCAGTACAATAAGAAGATTTGGTAATGAGTTTGTCATTAACCCTACGTGTTATATACTAAGTAACATGTCAAGTTACTAATTGTTACTTTACTAGTACTTTCGTAAATTAAATACGATCTATAATTGATATTTCGTATTTAGATAGTTAAAAAGATAGATTTAGTTTGTTTTTGCTTTTAGTGAAATACTGTCTAGACTAGTCAAATAAACAAACATAGTTAGTTAGATTTAGTATGCTAATATAAATAATAATTTTAAATTATTGAAATTTCATAATGATTATGAGAATATCAAAAATACTATCAGTAATACTGATTGTGTTTAAGTTGATTTTCACTCCTTCTATTTTGTCTTTATTTTATTTCGAATAATTGAGGTTTCGCTTTGATCTCGCGCGCAGACGGATTAGCGAGGGTGGATGAAAGAAAGAATGTGCAGGCGAGTGATTAGAGCCCCCAAGACAAAGCGAAGCTCGGGGATTCCCCGGTATGCAACGATTGCGTAAACGCTTAATAAACAGGGTTGATTTATACGCGTCGCGACAATAATAGGTGAAGTAGATAGAGGTAAGGAAGTCTAGGCTTCGGAGAGGTGGATTGATGATGTGCAGAAGAAGCGTTTGCGTTTGGCGGAGCGTTGTTTTTAATTATTGTCGGGAGATTAAAATGTGAGCCGCGAAAGGATATTACCTCATTTGTGACGTTATTAAAGAGGAAGCTCCGGCGCTCCTCTTCTTCCTCCTCCCGTTCATTCCGTCCCCTCAAGTTCCAAGCAGGTAGAGCTCTGGTCACGTTGAAAATTATAAAGTCATTTTCAAGTATTTCCAACCCCCTTCCCTCCGGTAAATAGCGGGAGCCCGTTGAACCGGCGCTAATGTAAATCTGTCCAGATTCCGAAAGGGGTAATCTTCCGCTAATGGTCGTAAGCGGACCGGTCCAGCAGTAAGCACCTTATTAGCGCGATTTAATATTGTCTCAACCTTCTTACCGGCCATCCCGTGTTTGCTTGGACCACTTCAATCGGAAAACCCTATCAACCCCCTACACGTAACCCTATATTTATGTGTATATATACTACATTATCAGTCAAAAGTGGAGAAGATACATTTATATATTTCAAACAAATCTTTACAACTTGTTATGCTGGAATTTTAATGTTTTTGATTAAATAATAGTAATAAGTAATGAATGAAAACGTATTATTTAAATTGCATGCACTTTTAAATTGTTAGTAATTCTAAAGAATATAATATAGGAAATATATACGCACGCACAGTCGTATATAAATCGGCATGCATTTGGTCGGATAAGAATGTGTGTATCGTGCGGTTAAAGTGTTCCACTCGCCAAGTGGATAAGTGGTTTTGGCTGTAGGTCTCTCGCGTTTCCATTTGTATGGAGTGACCAGTATATAAGGAACCCCGGATGCTGTACCAATGGACCGTGAATTGCTGCGATCCGGCACGGCAACTTCATCCGCCACTGACCACCATCCCCCTGCACCTCTAATGCTTCTATTCCCGAAAAAGTACTGGAAGATGAAGAAGCAGGAAAAGAAAGAATAAAAAAATCGAAATAAATCCATCCTCCTACATCTTAATTTGAGACTTAGAAAAAGAAGATTAAACACTCCTCCGTCTCAATTTCACCACGAGTTAATATGTGCTCGTATTATTATAGCACAATTAAGGGAGTTTAATTTAACTCGCATTAATCGAATGGGAGACAATGGCATCCTCCTTCTTCCTCCACCTCCTCCCCAGGTGGTATTAAATCCTTCCTTGCTTCCTCGCTCTTTAAATATAATCGATGTTGTAAATATATGCCGGAGCTTCGGTTGGGAATGGGATGCGGTGCGGAGCCAAAGTCAATGCTGACGGCATGCCGAACGAGAGAGGGTGGAAACACTTTAATAAACAGTTTGTAATCAACCTGATGCAATTAGCGATGCCGACTGCCTGAATGCCGGGGGAGGCAGAGGCAGGCTAACGTAATGACAGATATCTAAGTAACCATTACACTAATTGTACTTCTCCAAGCGTCATCAACAACTTGTAACAGGTGTAGTCGTTCCGGCGACCACGTTCGATGCAAAACCAGATATAATGCGTTTCTCCGGGATACGCCATTCCGAAGATTCGCACAACTTTCCTAACTTCCATCCAGATACGATTACGGCATCGCTCTGTTGTACTTTCGAGAGGAACGAATGAACTTTAAAAGGCCGTTCCTTCCGAAGGGCTCAAAAGATATTATGTAATTAAGGTGTAACGATTTTCTCTTTTTCTTTTCGGCTTCTCACATAAAACTGAATATATTCAGAAAAAAAATCAAATATTTAAACTCAATTATTTAGATACTCCCAAAATTATATTTTCAAATGTTTATTCCTATAAATAGGAAAATCTTCAGTTTTTCTAAAAATTAGTATCAAATTTGTGAAAATGCTCTTACTTCAAATTTGAAGATTTAAAAAATTCGTTTGAAATTATAAATGGAAGCATTAAAATTCTTATTGATGTATTCTTGAAATTAAAAGTTTGATGATAAATAGTGGGGTCGAGGTATATTTAATGTATTTTAATTTTTTTTTGTCGTGCGATGTTTGTTGCGTCTTCTGGGGTAGATGGAAAGATCTAATGCAGTTTTTATTAAAAAGTATATATTTTCGGGTAGGGTTATTGATGGTGCATGGGTGCGGGGGACCAAAAATTTTCCCTTTTTTATTATTTAGAAATATCGGACGCAATTTGGCGAGGTTATTGGCAGTTAGTAGGTTATGTATGGGACCGGGCGCGCTCTCGCAATCCCATATCAAGATTGATGACCACTTCATATAAATATAGGATTTTATTCCGGCGGAATCGTATCCCCGTTTCCGTATCCGTATCCGGATCCGGGGAGCTCTTAGCGCGGAAAGCTCTCGTCATGAGTACATAAGATTAATAGTAGGCTTTGTTTATCCTATGTAAATGCTATTAGCGCATTTACTGCGCTTAAAGGCTGTGCTCGAGCATTTATTTGCTACAACACGACATCCAAATACTCGCTGATTTATCCCGCATCTCTAATTATTGAACGATGGATCTTCGGAGTGACACCGCGCGAGGGTGAGTGGGTGGCTCGCAGTCCCCAGGGTTTTCGGAATCGGCGAGGGGATTGAAGAGGTGGAGGAGAAGGCAGCACCCACCCTGTTCTTCTCGGAGAAATAAATCCCAGCAGCCGCGCGGACGCTGCGGCTTTAATTGATTTAATTACATTGTGTTAATTAGGGTAGCTGTTTGGAAGCAATACCAGAGTCCAACTGGCGCCGCGCAAACCTAGGTGTTTAACGAAAAGCCACCCTCGCTTCTGCTAAGTTCCTCGGCCGCTGCCCATTCCACGACGTCTCCGCCACCCTAAATTCACCCCTTTGGTACAGCCGAAATACACATATAAACTCTCGACCGTTCGTTCAAATCATCTGTTGGGACAATTGGCATGGAAATGGTGGGTTCGTGACGCTCCCCGTCGATTCTTGCTGCAATCCGGCCGATTAGGTAAATGAAGATGCGGGAAGAAGGTTCTCCTTGGCCGCCTCTAACTTGTACACGTCGGTCCCTTCCGTAATAAATGCCCTCGACTTTGCCCGACTAGCCATTAATATAACATTGCAATGTACCATCCCGGCACGTGGGATGCCTTATGCATATGTTCGGTCCCTCCTAACATCCTAATTGAAAAATCATAAATCAACCATCCTTCCTCCCCCAGCATCTTAATTAATTCATCCCTACTGAACAACAAAAATCCTTCAATTTCAACCAATTTAATGAAATTTCATCTACGTTTACATAAAACCAAATCATATCAATAATACAGAAACTTCTTCATCTACACTTACATAAGAATATCGCTTCTATTCATTCATACCTCAGAAATTTTTAATAATGGTTAACAGTTCGTTAAGACCCTACCAGAAAAAGTCTAAATTTGATATATACACACTCGAATCAATTTAAATGCATTCCGCGTAATCCGAGCATTTCTTATCTCAGCAATTTTATTTTTGCGAGCGACGAGGTGGATTTGCCTGACAATTTATTATATTTGAGCTTCAATTATATACACAAAAGTTTACCGAACTTCTTACCCTCATTTAATATTCAACAAACGAAAGTTAAACATCGCCCCATACATTCGCGCGCGCAAAGAAGTGTAAAATAGATTACGTAATGCGTTTTATTTTATTTCATTCCTTATTTTTTTTTAGCGTCGCTTCGGTTTTATGCAATGCCTCGAATAAATATTCTCACGTCTCTCTAACTAATTCATTTAATATTATAATTAGAAAACAAGAATTTGATTATTAAGGTATTTATTTCATTAATAATAATTAATTTACGTATAAATTAGTAATATGGTAATAATAATCCAATTGCAACTTCTATACAACTTCTGATTTCCTAGTAATTGATAAATTTATTGAAAAAATGCTTTAAATTAAAATATGCTTAGATTTTAATATTTTATAGATTACTATGGATAGATTTGATATTTATTAGTATATCTTATTCAATTATTAACATCTATTTTTATTTTATATTTCATTTTATTTTAATTATTTAGAATTAATTCTTAATGTTAAAATGAAATAATTTTGTTGATTTTCTGAGAATATTTTCTAATGCTTTAAATTAAAATATGCTTAGATTCTTATATTTTATAGATTTCTATGGATAGATTTGATATTTATTAGTATCTTATTCAATAATTAACACATTTTTTTTTATATTATTCATTTTATTTTAATTATTTAGAATTAATTCTTAATGTTAAAATGTAAATAATTTTGTTGATTTTCTGAGAATATTTTCTAATGCTTAGATTAAAATATGTATTTTTTAACAGTATGATTTGCAACCCTAGCGACGAGTATTTGCATGAAATGTACTATGTGAAGTGGTAGTAGGGTGGAAATAATTAAGGGTGTCTTGTGTTGTGTCCAGTTGTGGATGGATGAAAAAACGTGGGTCATACGTGTGTCCAAGTAAGCACCTATATATATATATATAGATATATTTCATCGTACTGTTCGGAAATATTGCTAATCGCCGGGATCCGCTCCAATAAATCCAATAGCTTATCCACACCACACCAACGTCCGTGCATTTTCAATTTACTCACGGATTCTCTCTCTCTCTATCTCTCCCATCCTATGCCTCTCTCCACGTACCTATTTTTTTATGTTCCTTTCAACCCTCCCCGATGCTAACAATCATCATGTACGTCCCTGCGAATCAATTAAATATGCGAAATGCAAACTAAAACAAAACTTGATAGGAGTGTGTCTACGCTGTATGCAGTATGTGTGCATTACATTTGTTCCTCTTTTTCCCCCGTGCACTCGTTTTGGTGCGGGTTTTGTCACCCCTTTTCGAGTCGGAGCGGTTCTCATCCTCTCACGGGATCGACGGGGTGGAAGGGCGGCAGGCATATGTGTCCGTGAAAATGTAGGGTGACGGTACGTTTTAATTTTGCAGGAGTATCGCTTATCGAACCGATCCGGTGGGTCTCGGGGAAACCTCGGACGAGTGGGTTCTTCAAAAATAAATGTCCCGAAACTTGAGGGCGCTCACGCTCTGTCTTTTTTTTTTGCGCGCCCTCAATTGGCACCAAATGACTCATTCGATCCGTGCCCGAGACACACCGCACCAATAATATTTATACACCCCGGGCAATTATCATTTTTTTTATCCACCCCCAACCGAAGCTTTCCTTCGAAGTATCTTTTTAATTATAAATTTCCCCACAAAGCGGTACGGGTGAAACGAAATTAAAGAGAGCAATGAAGAATAACAACAAGAAAAGCACGACTACAAAAACAGAAAATAAGAAAGAAGGAATTGTTAATATTGTTGTTTCATTTTATAGAATTTGAAAAAAGATACGTGTGAATTTATGAAAATCTAAGATTAATTTGTATTTAATAAATAGAAATTTCAAATTAATTCAGACTTGATAAATTGTTATTAGCAAATTATTTAAATCATAAATTGTACTAATGTCTACTAAGCTGTGTTAAAATGTTGTGTTGTAATTACTGAATTATTATGTCTTTTTTTTTATAAGAATTCTGTCTTTAATAAATAGAAGTCTGAAGTTAATTCTAGAATATTTGGAGTGTCTTAAAGGCAGTAAATAAGAAAGAAGGAATTGTTAATATTGTTGTTTCATTTTAGAGAATTTGAAAAAAGATACGTGTGAATTTATCAAAATCTAAGATCAATTTGTATTTAATAAATAGAAATTTCAAATTAATTCAGACTTGATAAATGGTTATTAGCAAATTATTTAAATCATAAATTGTACTAATGTCTACTAAGCCATGTTAAAATGTTGTCTTGTAATTACTGAATTATTATGTCTTTTTTTTTAATAAATAGAAGTCTGAAGTTAATTCTAGAATATTTGGAGTGTCTTAAAGGCATTTTTTTTTAGCGAGGGTTGAGAAAATGTATACGATTTTAATTGCGAATATAAGAATGTAAATGTAAATTGGCCGAGGGTGGAAAAGCGATTTGGTGTGTGCGGTTTGGAGAAGCGGCAATAAGGGTCGGTCTGTGTGTGTATATGTGTGAGTGTATGTGTTAAAGGTGAGCAAGCGGGCTGAACCGCAATAATTTTTGCGGATTCTCTAGGCAGAGGCTTTCTGGCGTGAAATGAGACTCTCGAATTGTTTTGATGTATTCGAGAGCTTATTGTGTCGCTTTAGCAGGAAGAGGTTGTCATTCGCATTTTGTCATTTTCGCTCGAGCGCTGATTTATGGGTCTCCCGACACCCCCTCATCGTCGACGCACAAGCCGCCACCACCTCCAACCTCCTCATCTCGTCCTAAAACTCACAAGAAAGATGCATCCTCTTTTCCGAAGGATTTATGCAATATGAATTCGAGTCGATTCTATTAGCGAGATTAATATTCAATTGGGGGCGGCAGTGGCAGTGGAGGCGGCATCGAGTGAGAGCCTGAAAATGGCCAGGGCCGAGCCTTCGCCCGTCGCATTTGGTATTCTGGCCACTTGCCATACCTCAGCCACCTCGAGAAATAAATTTGCAATAATCTGCATCGTATCACGTCAAGAGGGGCGGTGGCGGAGAGAGGCGACGGCGTCGGTTGGCGGCGGGCGGCAACCCCTAACTAAATTCGGATTTTCGCCCGTTAAAAAGGTTATTTATATAATACGCTCGGTGCGGCGCATTATGCGAGAGCCAAACCTAAATCACCGCCGCCATTTCGCATACAATAAACATTAAAAGTTGGAGTGTGTCGCATATCTTCGTATACATACATATATCCTTTAAAACAGACACCGCAAGAGGTTCGCTCTATAAAAATATAAATTATAGATGAGGCGCGGCTATGTGGACCATAAATTGCATAAAACATGTTATGAGCGGTATGCGGTATTCTAAGGCGCGCACCTAAGCACCGCCACCGCTACCATCGCTTCCGCCACCTCCAACCCTGTTTTGCCTTTTCGAGGGGGTGGTAATTAGGGTGGATGGATGGATCAAAAGCGCGATCGGTTATCAATATGTGAGGGCGTTTATGCGGCTGTTGAAGTTAAAGCGCTTCAAGGGCCACACACCCCTCAGACCCTTATTCAGCGTGCTTTCTTTATCCACTCTTTGCTCTTTTTTTTTCTTTCTCTCTTTTCTATACCTCACTCAGACGATACGTGGCGGCGGAGGGTAATTTCGAAATTAGTACTTCTATCTCTCTTACTTCGTTTTCGTTCGCCACCCCCCAATTTCGGTCTCACCCCCCAATTTCGGTCTCACCCCCCGTCGCTTATTTTATCTGCCTTTCTTCTTACGTTTTTCGCAAAACTACTCAGATATCCAGTGAAGCTTATAAAGCTGGTAAAAAGCGTCGCGGCTCCTTATATTCCTGATTTAATGAGTTTAATGTCATTATCCTGCAATGATTTTCGCCGTTCGGTCCCCATTGGCGGCGTTTAGGGGCATTGGGAGTCGTTGAGGTGGAAGCGAATGCAGGCAGACGGTGCTATCCTGATAGGATAGCAGCACAGGCAGCCTCTCCTTGCTGGCAGCTATTATTTCCCCGCTAAGTAGGCATCGACCTGCATCCACTGCCTTCCTGATTGAACGGATCGTACTGATAAACTGCCGCCCCCCGTGCCGTCTCCTCCCGAAGGTTTTATTTAAATCGGGACTTAGTGCCGCGAGACACCTCTCACTACAGTTAGCAACTCTCATTTATACGTTTCCACCTAACGCCCTATTTATCCAAGCCCTGGATTACGACTCATTCCGAATACTGGCACTCCATTACCGCACCGATTTCTTTGGCGTTTCGTCTTCTCCTCCACCTACCCAGATCGATAAATAAGGATAATTTGTTCCTATTTCCTCCATATTCCTCCATCCTGGGGCGACCGTGTACAAATGTCATCTTCTTCTTCCCTTCATTGCTTCGGTGAATAAGCTCGTAACGCGCGATAGATGCTTGGGCCGAAGGGCGCCGGCCAAGAACTCCTTAGAGAAAACAAACGTAGCTCGTTAAACCAATGACCATTCACGATTGACTCTTCGGCCTTCTTCTTTTTTTGTACATCACACACTTTACTACTTCGCAATTACGCACTTGTCCTTTAACTTTTTCCTGCGTTCATCTCCAAAAACCAATCACCATTATCTTTTACCATTCGCTTCAAATCAAACCAAATGTTTCTTGTTACCACTTCACATTTTGTTTACTATACAAGTTTTCTGTTTTCGTAACTATCTATAGCAATATTTTTATATAATGCAATCAAATAAATATTTAATAATAATAGAAAACGTATTATGTAACAAAAGCTACGTAACCGAGAAAGGAAGATTTTTCGATGTTTTAAGTTTTTGTGTGAATACTCAAATTAAAGTTTGCTACGAGTTGTTAAATATTTCGCAGATGAAAGTAACAAAAGTAACATATTGTCAAAATTTGAATTTTAGTAAAATAAGTGAAATTCGTAAATAATTAGATTTGTAAAAATCTTATTTTTGAAGAATTTTTTTTTTTTTCGTATTTAGAATCAGAAGGTAGTTCTAAATAGGAAATAATAAAATATTGTGATATATTTGAAACAATTGTAGAATGTGTTGTATAATGTTGTTAAGGTAAGGTAAGAGGTAGGATAAAGTTAAGTGAGTATGGTGGATGCGCCGGCTACAGCTGGGCTTTGAAGTGTGTTTGCTGGACACTTAATTTGGGATTCGAAGTAAATGAAGTGTAGTGTAAATAATATAAGAGAAAGTATCTTTGTGCGTGGCGGCGGCGTGTAGTTTTCTAGTAATTGCGGCTGAGCCGGGGGTGGCGCTGGGGGTGGTCCGGGGGCTGTGGTTTCGCAGACAGAGCGCAGAGCACGGGGCTTGTTTACAACTTGCCGGAGGCGGCCGCAAGCCATTGTCTGGCCACGAGGGGCGATCCCTGAGCTTATCAAAAACTGGATACACTCTGCTGACGTCCGCACACACGCACACACCGAAAGGGCCGTTCGCTAATTTTATTGGAGCACTTCTAGAGCGCTTTTATTTGTTATTTATCGCGCGTAAAAGGGCCCTAATGTCTTGACGTTATCTGGTATCACGGACTGCGAGGTTAATATTTTGTCATGTTTATCTTAAAAGGTAGACAGAATGGATGTAATTGTTGGGGAGCGCGCCGGTGTCGCCGAACGAATTATCTACCCCCAGGCCCTAAATAAGGGAATAACTAATGAGAAATAAGGCATCCCAATATCACGTCGGATTCTGCTGAACTCGTAAAGGTACCAAGAGCGGGTTAAGATTTGTTGCAAATTGTAAAAGCTTCGGTTCGTCTAATAAATATTTGACGGCGCTCTGCTTGTCTCCTCTCTCCCAATTAAGGGCATATACCTATAGTTATCTTCCGTTTTAATGCCTTCATCTGACGGGGTTCGGGTGGGGGGTTGGTGCGCCCGGCGTACGAAGGGCATTATAGGAGCCGAAGGGAAGCCAGAATTAATATAGGTTACACTTGTAACTTTGCTCCTAGTCCCTAAACAAGATGACGCTCGTCTTGGATTCCCTTCTCTCGAGGGGCAAATCCTGAACGGATACGGGAACCATATTGCGGACGCGTAAAAGCGTTCAAAGAAGTATTTAACATTTCGCCCTTTCTCCAAAACGACGCTCGGCAACTCCTCCATTCAGCGCACGTATTCACACCTCTATACACAATCCAAAGTTTACCTATATAATAAACATGCGGATTTCATAGTCCCAACAACAGTTGGGAAATACAATCACACTTCGCCGCCCCCCAATTTTATGAAAATGCCAACCTTCTCCTTTATTTTTTATTCCTCCCACCCGTACTTTATATTCCCTTATATCAGTATTTCTATTGAATATCAAAAGGGCCTCGACTCCCCGGATGCACACACATACTGGGAATCGATTAGCGTTTTCGACACTTCCTTCCTTTTTTTTTGAGCCGCCGGGAAATAAGTGTCATCTCCCAAGGGGGGCGGCGGTAGCGGATTTGTCGCGCGCTTTTATTAACTGCTCGAATCCACAATTAAGCCCAAGCCAGACGCGCATCGTCAAAGGACGAATAAAAAAAAAAGATGCCCGAAAAGGGAAGAACCTGATGAAAAAAGAGCGACATGGCCGTGGGCTGGGGGGCGGCTGATGTGCAATCCCACTCCGGTCGAAAGTGTGTTGCACTACTTTTCTATCCCCCAAAGCGAAAATCGATTCGATGATAGGCTAGGTCAAGAATTAACGCGACCCTCCTCCATGGGGGGCGGCCAGATTACTCACACTCACTAATCTTATTTAATTCTTTACACCTCACCCCCGCTATATTTCCGCACATTCAGCACTAAAAACCCACCCCCGAAAAAAAGCTCATCACGACTCATGCAAATATATTTAACCCTTTTTTTTCTCACATTTCATTGCTACATATATTTAATTTAATTAACTTTAATTTCCCTCTGTTGACGTAATTTAAGGTGCGTGTTTTTCCCCTTTCTACACAAAAAAAAACAACAACTCAAAGCCATTATGGTGTGTTTTTTTACCTCTTGTGTGTCTTCGTTTGGGGAAGGAAATAGAAGAAAAAAATAGGATTAAAGATTAAACAATAACGATTCGGTCGGCAAATATCGTTTAATATTCATCGCGCTGTTCGGGCTCTGTTTATTTGTTGCGGGCAAACACAATTATTAAATGCCCAGTGTTAATGTTAATGCTGTTACCGGTATTAATGAGTGTATTAATAATGGATAATGGCTTCGCAATTGGTATGCTATACTCCCTCGGACCTATACGACCCAATCCTTTCACCGGCTTTCACTATACTAACCATTATCTGTAAAATTTCCTGAAACCTATTCATTATTAATTCTACAATATTTTGAAAATAAAAATTATAAATATGAACTTTTACGATAAATTTGTTTGATATCTTTTTTCATAATTATATTAATTACATGTTTAATGTTGAAAAATTGGATGTTGCTTCCAATATTAAAGTAAAGAAATTCTTGTTGTTCCTTGACCTTAAGGACCAAATCCGCTCCCTTTTCGCACCTCCATTCTGGCTTTCGGTTTCGAAATCCGGCAACAATTATGTATAGTGTCGCGACGTAATCTTTACTCGGCGACGTCCTTGACGTGAACGGACGATAAATCTGGTGGCGTGTGTCTGTATGTGCGGATTGCTGCGAGGTATTCCATTTCATGAAATAAAGAAATCAGTTCAGCATGCAACCAACTGGACCACGTCTGGATACATTCAATTGCGACAGAAACATGCAAAAAGTGTTTAGTAATGAGTAAAGGTAATCCAATTCCAGGCCCCCGCGATTGAATGAATGACCGCGTCACACTTAGATATAAAGTGAAAGTCACGTCGCAAGGCGCGTTGTTTGTTATTTTGCTTCTCGAAAAACAGAGAGAGGCACGAAAGAAGAGGAGGAAGGAAAACAAAAAGGAAAAGAAATACAATAATAAAATAACAAGAAACAACAGAGACAAATTGAACGCCTCTCGTCCTTCTCAGGAAACAAAAGTCAATGAGTCGCCTCTTCCAACTTTTCTGGAAATCTCTCGATTCATTTGAACCGGACATATATTTCCTGCGAATTTATGCGAGCCGCGCACGTAACACCCTTTCGATGCGCCCAATTTGCATAGCCCTGTTGTGTGTCGTGATTCTGCAAACAAACCGATTCTCACATGGCCCACTTTCATATAGCTGCAGGCTTGGTTGTTGTTGTTGTTTACCTGCTCTTTGCCGCTGCTGCTGCTGTTGTTGTTGTTGTTGTTGTGGTGGTCGTAATTGGTTTTCCGTGCGAGCCGTGAAAAATGTGCGTGACCTTGAGCGTGGAATGCAATGCAGTTTTTCACCTGGTCGCTGTTTCCCTCCTCCTCACCCGTGCATTACGAACGTGGCGTGTTGGTAAACATGTTCCATGCATTCATACATGTTTTAATGTGCTGTTGTACATACATTTATTTATCCTCTTTCTATTATGCTCCTTTTTTTTCCTCAGCTTTTCGCTCGAACCGCAGACCGAATTGGCCGAACAATAAACAATGCGATTTCCGCTGTTTTCCAATTTAATTCCATTCGAAAAGCCTGTTTGTTTGCAATTCCATTTAATTTATTTAATCGATTGACACGAAGAGAACACATTGTTGCAACCATCGAAATATCTTTTGAAATAGACGCTTTACAATTCTTAATTTTGAAGAAGAAGAAAACTTTAACCTAAGCCCTTTACAGTGGTTGTTAATAATTTGAGATATATTTGTGTTTACTTTTTTAAATGAAATGTATGCAAGTTGTAAAGAAAAATAATAAATAGTAAATTAATTGTAAACATAAAACGAGAGAAAAGACTTTGGTCATTATGTCATTTTTGTTTTTGAAGATTTTAAAGTTGCTTTCTCAAACATTCATATAACAAATATATTGTCTTACTTATACTTTATACCTAGACAAAGTATAATTAAGACCATATAATTAAATCAAAGGTTGTTTTACTCTTCATAATAATTAATACACAATCAATTATATGAAATACTTTTATAAATGTTTTTAACAACAGTAATCATCACATTCCTATTAAGTAAATATTGAAGGTTATTTAGTAATTGTGTAGTCATTAATAAGTGATTAACAGGTATTTAATATATTGATCAAAATATAATATATAAGACTTAGACATAACGAAATTTTTGTTTAACAATTTCTTACAAGAAGATAGTTCAGTCACGCCGCTTTTCATCTCCTCTCACGTTTCACTTCTGGTGTTGTTAGCTCAGGTGGTTTCGGAGGAATTCAAGGAACAACTGTTTAATAACCCGAAAACGAACAAAACGAAGCACATAAAAAAAGTAAAACAAGACAGGTATCTTCTCTTTGCACAACTAGGTGTCAGAAAAAAAATATGTGTATGTACAATGTGCGAAGGAAAACATAAACGCAAATATTAAACAATGATTCTCTCCAACTAACCCTGTGTGCGTTTTTTTTTTTATTGCAGCCATTAGGGCGAAGGGGTCAATTACGAAAGAAATATAATAAAGTTTTTTTTTTTTGCTGCCTTCTTTTCTTCTCTGGTGCAGGGACTAAAAGGGGTCCATCAGATGTCATTCCCCGTTAATGGTTCTTAAAATTGTTACTACCTTTTAATTTTATTCGACGGCCGCAGTCGCTGTGAATTTATCCGGACAAAGCTCATTGCCCTTTCAACTTTTCGCCACCCCTTTCCTGCCCTTCGGATTAATTTCATTTAATTAAGATTAATTTTTTTCGGGATTCTTTTTTTTTTGCATGTACGTGCAGTTTTTTTTTATCCGAAGTCGTTTTAATAACTTCTTTTCGCCGTCTTTGCACTTTCCAAGTCTTCTGTTAATTTCTAAATTCTTAATTGACAGTCTTATTAATCATTTATAACCGAGAATAAGCATCAAATTCGGTATCTTTGATATAAATTAACGGATTTAATTCGTTAAATCAAATATTAAATTAGTGAAAAAAAAAAGTTAATGTTCAAGTAAAACTAGAAAAACTATAAATAAAGTTTAGAAATATTTACTCTTTTTAACAAACTATAACTCAAGAAATTAATGTTGGAATAGGGTACATTTCCATAACTTCTTAATATTTTTTCAAGAAGTTATTTAGAAATACATTAATGCTTTAGAAGAAGTACCCCGATTAATAGGCTTTGCGTATACATTAAGTTGTTCGGTACATTTATGGCGAAGGGGAGGAAATCGCAATATTAAGTCCACTTTAGGTTTTTTTCTGGCTTCATTTTTTTCTTTTTAATTTCTGGTTATAATCTGGCCGAGAGTTTTGTCTGTATCTATGTGTATATATATACAGGATTTTTTTGCAGCAATATCAGAGAAAATGATGGGGCGGTCGGAGTAACCCATTTAATCCTATGCTACGGAGTTCTTCTCGGGGTGTTTTTTCCTTCCGTTTCTGTACTTTTCGGCGGTGTAATTTCTGCGTGTTGCGGAGTGTGGGGGGTGGCGGAGGTTGGGTAGTTTATAAATAATGTGGCGCCGTTTGGCGTTAATTTGCGTTGGCTGGGGGATGATACATGCCGTCGGATCGTTGCGTCTCGTGGTATGGGGCGGAAAGTTCTTTAATCGCAGCACTCCACGTCGCATCCGAGCGTCGCGCTGTTATTCGATGGCACCCCGGTGTATAATTCCTCCGCAATCATTCTCATTTAAACAGCGACTTGAGAAAGGTACTTATGTACACGTTAATTTTTAGGAGACGTGAGCTCAAACCGCCCCCGCTTGTATCGGTAGGGAGAGAGAGGCGGCGGGGGAACACCGCTCTGCGGATGTTTGCAGAGCAAATATTGTGTGTGTGTGTATATCGTAAATAGCTATTGTCGATTCCCCATTGTGGAGAAACTCGATCCGCAAGTTAAAAGTGTCCCGGAAAGGATGAATGAGCGAATGCATGGGGGCGGCAGAAGGGACACGGGTTTTCCGCGTGATTAAAGATTTATAGGCGCGCGAGCTCGCATCAACAACAAAAGGCGTATCATCAAAGAAGTAGAGCATGTGTCTTGTAGTATTCTGTAGTCATTTGATGGTCCGCCACCCCCGGCGCTGGAAGATGCGGGCTCTCAAAGGATCTTGGTGTCATCAGCAGCGCCAGTGATTACTGCTGGCAGTGCTATCCATTGTCCCCATCCTCGACCATCACCTCTCCAACCGCCTCCAAATGATAGATACTCTGTTTCGTTATCTGCGGCCGGCCTGCCTAGAAGCCATTGTGAAGCCGCCTCCGCCAAAGCTACATCTCTACGAAACTTCAATGCGGCGCTCCTCTTCAAACAATTAACCTGCATATATCAATTATACACGGAGTTGGCACAAGAAAATGTTTGTCGAGCGTTCGAAATTCGCCGTCCCCGCCCTGATTGCATTTATTGATGCATTAAGCGTCGCTGCCGGAGACGCGGCGGGCGAATTGGATGGCCCGCAGGGCGAGTTTATTGTTCCTTCCGTCTTTACTGAAACTGTTTAGCAAACAACCCCCGGTGAGTGGGGGCCGTCTATGTGTGTACGCGCTGAGGGTGAGGTCCGCTTAATACGAACATAGTTGATATCCTCTTCGCCCATATCGTCTGCTCGGGAGAGGTTCAATTAACTTCTAAGTAGATTAGACCTTACTTATGTCTATATTTTGGGTAGTCAAGGGTTGACAAAACCGACCCTCCCCAATTATTATCGGCCGCCCCTTATACACCTACATAAGAAAGAACAAAGACGTCACTTTATGGATGTGTGACCGTTCGTCTTGGCTTTTTCCACAGATGATATGTGGGTGTCATCAATCTGGACTTCTCAGGATCAGAGGGTCGGAGGTGTAATAAAGAGATAGAGATTGAGAGTATTGTACGAGCGAGAGAAATAGAAGTAGGGAGAGAGTGTCACCAACTTCATCGGAAGTCGTGCGTGTGACGTGCGTTTCGGTGCGAAGTCGTGCAGACCAAACGGCCGACACTTCTCCTCTTCTTATCGAATTGTTCTCTTGTAATTCGAAGTTTCGCGTCTGAAACGACACCCCCGCCGGTGGAATAAATACTCGCTTTTAAAGAGCACGTCTCTAAAATGAGGGCAGCCGTGGGATGCGTGCATGTACCAAGGTCCTAAGGTCCGCCGTTTATCTTGCCTCCTGGACGTTGCATATCTCCCGGTTCTTTTATCCTCCCGTTTGTTTTATATATGGCGAGGTAATATATATTATGTATAACTACCTTTAAATGCTGCCCATCTGTTTTGAAACTTTGGCAGCACAATGCGCTTATTTTGGCTGCGAGAGCAAAGAAGAAAAAGAAAAAAAAAACGAGGTTGAAAGAAAGAAAAGAAGTGCGAGCGGGAGAAAGAGGAGGTGGAGGAGGGTTTGCATAGAGGAGAGCACCCTCATGACATTAACTTTACTTTTTAAAAGAGGCCATACATATTGGACGTGTCGTTTCCGACGCCCGTTTACCATTTTTTTTTCTTCCCCCGATGGCCTTGCCGCCACCGCCGCCTCGTATACAGCCTGTTAAATCTTTATGATGAACGTTTTATACGCGACTCCCCAAATGATACTTTCTTAAGTTCATAATGCAGAAAACGCAGTTATAACAGGTATTTTAAATAATCACCATCAACCTGAATACTACCAAAATGTTAATAAACACCATATTTTTAATTATATTTTTATTTTACAATATTCCATTTAAAATTATTGCAAAATATATATCAAATATGAATTATATCAATCAATTATCTTCAAGATATTAAAATTTTATAGTCATACTTGTATATATAGGAAATATTAATAATTTAATTTTATGAGTTTAATTTGTATTTAGTTTTTTTTTTATATAAAATGTATGTATTTTCTATATTTAGAAAGTTCAAATTATAAATCGTCAAAAATTTATATATAAATATTGTATGTAAATTGTATTTACTGTTCGATTTATTATATTATAATTGGTATAATGAAGTAATTAATTATATTACGATAAAAATGTTGAATACAATATTTTAAAATAAAATTTTATTTAATTTGAAATGTTTAAACGATTTAAGATTATATACAATTATAATAATTTGTTAAATATTTTTTAATAAAAAGGAAATAAAAATATAGGTAGCACCATAAGGAGAGCTCAATATTAGCCCTACGATTTTTGTCCCTACGATTAACAACGACTCCGCTCAGTTATTCATGATATTTAATTATAATTAAAACTGTCGCGTCTTTACTTTAAAATTAGCTTTTTATTAATATCGTCGGTTCGCTGGGCCCGCGCCGAGATAATGCCGGAATAATGATTAGAAACTAATAAAGGAGGGTTGACGGACGGAAATGACGATTCTTCGGCCCCGTCGAGATGTGAATAATTAATTTCGCGGCAGGCCCATTGTTGGGGTGCATCTCTAACTCGAAGAATAATGGTTGCGTGCCAATGTCAGCCCGGTGTTGCGGCAGCGGCGCGAGGGTTCGCGGCTGCGGTGGCGGCGATTCTTCGACCCTTGCACCAGGTCGCCGACGCTCGGGGTGGACGTCTTCTTGAGGATGAGGGGGCGGCGGGTGGTGCTGGTAAGCGTGCATGTGTGCTTCTGCCTCGTAGCAAACAAGGGTATTGATCAGGAAAGGCGAGTAAACAAGTAGATCAGGGGGGGACGGATGGGGTGATTTTTGGGGGACGATGGGCGCGCGGTGGGTGCTTACACGCTTTCCCATTTCATTGCTTCGGCCATGGACCGGGGCGCGCGGACGAATCCCTTATTGTGCATCGCCTGGTGATTGGCATGTGTTGTGCCGCGGCCGTTAGTGTTGAGTGCGCCGCCGCCGCCGCCAACGCCAACGTCGCCGCTGCCGCCGCCGCCGCCAACGCTGCCGCCACCGACGCCGTCGCTGCCGCCTCCGCAACCGCCGCCAGCGAGACAACGCGCGACCCGCTGGAGGAGGAGAGCCGTCCACAGTCTAACCAGTCCAACACCAGACACGGTATCGCCGTGTACTGTCTTGCTCCGTTTGGTAGCGATACACACGTGGCTTCGATACCACCGACCCATCACCACCACCACCACACGACACCGTCACCTCCACCACCCACCGTCGCGCAGACCTCTCCATCGCTCTCTGCTTGCCCAAAACTCCGTCGACTTCCGGAATGCTGGAACCTCGCTGGAGGCCCGTGCAGGTAACCAGAGAGCCGTTCGCTATTATTTTACTTTACTTTTTTTTTATTGTTATTCTCCTGACGAGAGTCGCGCGGGGGTGGCGGCAACGGCGGGTGGTTTCCGTTTTTTTTTCTTGTTTTTTTTTTTAGTTGGAGGCGGTGGGCGTTGGGTGGCCCCACCACGGAGGAGGGATATCTTATATATAGATATATACATGCATTATATAACTATATATATATAAAGCCCGTGCCCGACCTCTAAGGAGGTTCGCGTCTTGGCTCTCGCGCGACTCCACCCACCGCCCACGACAGCATCGCAGCATCATCTTCGTTGAAGGATGCCGCCACCTCCTCCAACATCCACCACCTCCGCCCGAGCCGTCCTCCCTCATATTTATCATTTGCATTTCTCGTCCGAACTTCTTTTTGTTTTCTTCTTCTTCTCCGCACACTTTTTTTTCTTTTATTAATATTCTGCAGCTCGCCCAGAACTGAATTAAAAATATTAAAATAAGAAGAAGAAGAAAAAGAAAGAAAAACCAAAAAGAAGGAAACAAAATTCCAGAAGCACCAAATAAAACGCCACTCGAATCCAATTACAATATTATTAGGTACCGAAGAGAAGAGCGCCGCTGTTTGTATAATACACCAATAACTTTCAATCTCTTCATTTTAATAATTAAAAATTCATTATTTGCCGCTCCCGATTTTTCTCACAATTTCTTCTTCTTTTTTTTTCCTTCCTACTTCTTCAGCTGCGTTCTTTTTTCTGGTATCTCCCTCTCCGCCTTTCGAGGGTTCACTTCGCATACATTAATTTTGTTAATTAAAAATAAAGACACGAGTGAAACTTTTCGAGCCGCGACGGTCTCGAATTCAATTAGCTTAATTTTTTTCATATTAATTTCGGGCGAAAATTTCAATCAAATTAGCCCCCACCTGAAGTGGGAGGTAAACAGCGATTGTTTTTTTCACTCAATTCCTTTTTTCTTGTGATTTTTACGTTCGGGGTACGGTTGTTGCGAAGTGCAGAAAAGCGCGGGAAATTGCTTCGCCTGTTGTGTGTTGTGTTGGGGGCGGCGGCGTGTGTTTGTATCGTTCAGACAGCGCAAATAGCTCCGGACGACTGCACGTTGTTCCTGCCGTTCCCGTTCCCGCGCGCCGCCGTCCCCGCCGCTCTCGGTATCACTTAAATTGTATTTAACCGCATTAACAGTTGGAGAGAGGCTTCATTGTGTGTATTGCTTGTAATTTCACGCAAAATTGAGCTCAATGAATGCGAACGGGTTTATGAGATAAATGCCCCCGGTGGCGGTCGTTAATTAATCAACCCAATATATTAATATGTTTCGCAACTATTCCGCTCCTGCAACCGTAGATATAGCTATGTGCCCTTACCCCATCCATACTCATGCCTATACCTATATAGGTGAGCAAGTTTAGGAGAGACCAAGACTCTCCTCCGCCCAAGACAAGACAAACTAGCGAATGCCTGAATGCCATCCTGACCGAACTACATAAATAATCTGCGGAGGGCAATTAAGATAAGAACGTGTTTAATATTTCAATGCGCTTATGGGGAACAGATATTATTCGAGGCGAACCCTATAACCGTGTGTATCTATATACACATCGTCGAGGTGTTAAGACTACTGTAAATCCCCTTTCCCAGCTTTAATTAATTCCTGACTGCGCCCTTATTGCGAGTACACAACTCGCTCTCTATAAATTGTTCTTGCCTGATTGGAACACTGTTTAGATAACGACTGTGCGCCCTTTTTTTTTCTTCTCCCTAATTCTTATATTCTTTTTTTTTACCGCCACCCCCCCGGGAAACACGCCTCAATTGGATCTACTTTTCGCAACATTTCTCTTTATTGCCGCCTCCCATCTTATTATTGAACAAATTATCTTCGCTATTTACATTCGACCCTCTCATCCCTTTTTCTTTCTTCATTTAATTCTTTTCCAAAACAATACACAAATCGATAAACTTCAATTATTTACTTAGAATTAATTATTAAAAATTGAAGAAACACCATTTTTTTATTCAATTTATATAATTTATAATTAATTAAAAAATAATTCGTAAGTGTAAATATTCCAAAATTAAATTTCTAATTAAATTTCAACGTTAAATCTAGAAGCTTAAAGCATTGTGTTATTATACTATTGTTTCCATATATAATTCCACTTAATTTCTATAACTTCTATTTAGTTAACACATTATATAATTGAATATAATATAAATTTGAAATCAAGCTAAAAATAAAAGAAACCGCGCAAATCCTCATAATCTTTTTAATTGGATTTAATAAAATTGTACAAAAAAAAATTAATTTCAAATTTAGCTTCAATGATTAATGAAAAACAAAGGGAAAATATTGATATAAATAAATTGATCTAAATAATGAAAATTTATTTTGCTTCATTTTTTTTTTTAAATTATTAATTGATTCAAACTCCAGACTTTGTGTTTGTATATATGGAATACAGAATTCCAAATTGTAATCTGCATGTTGTTAGAATATTCAATAATGTCATTTCTCCCCCTAAGCTAAAATATTTTTTAATTTGCAAATCCGCCTCGAAGCGAATCGATAATACTCCCCCAAGGAAAGAATATTTTTCACTGCAGCAATGCATTAATGCTGTTTTTTTTGCACTCTTCGTTATTATTAATTAATTAATTTGTATAATAAATTAAAAAAAAAATGTAATGAGACTGAAATAGATGATTCTGTTTTTCATATTAATTTTGATGCTGTATAATAATTGTATAAATAAAAATCGAAGATTGTTTGCGAAAATGTACTATATGTATTATTAATTTTATTATTTCACTCGAATTTTCATAAATGTTATTTCAACGGAAAATATTATTCGCGTAATAAAAAGTGAAGCTTTCATAACGGGAGCAAAAACAACATGATTTTCTCTATTCGTTAATTATGTAAAATTGTTCATGTGTTAAGTGACAATTTCACTTCAAAGGACTATATATTCAGAAATATATTCAGTATTTCATTATTTTTAAGTGGACGCTGCAAATTGCTGACAATCTGTAGCGGCCAACGTCACATATATAAATAATGATTTAATTCTATAAAAGAAAATTTTGTTTCTATTTAATAAAACAATCATTTCATTCTACAAGGATTATAATCATTTCATTATACGAGGATTGTATAATGAAAATAATAGTAACATCGTTGTAAATAATAATTTATACGTGGAGTCTAACAATTTTATTTTCATCCTTTTGTAATTTCTCTACATAATTTCCATTTATTTCTTAATTCAGTAGAGACACTTTTCAAAACATTCCTCAAAATCGGCTTTTTGGTGCTTTTCAATTTTACTTAATGATTTCTTCATTGGAACTGAAGACTTTTTACTTCATTTTTTTTTTAATTTTCGCAAACAGCCAGAAATCACAAGGAATTTCATTGATGCCAGAGAGCGCAAGAAAGTTGTTGTTTATTTCAGTAGTATGAGTGGACGTATGATCGTGATGTAAAAAGTAGCGACGAAGTTCCCCTGGTTTTCCAACAAATTTTTGAAAACTTGTAGTAATCAAGTTTCTGTGTACTATTTAGTAGTTACCCCCGACCAGTTTCGAGTGAGATAGCAGCTTCCACTTTTACCCTAGTAGAGAAAATCGACATCATCACTTTTGTTTTGTTTTCTTGCTTTAACTGGGGGTATTTGCACCTTCTGCGCTTTATACCATGGACTGCTTAATCTGTTACGATTTTACTAAAAGTGCTAGAATCTCCATTTTCAAAATTTTCCAAGCAATATTCGTCAAAACGAATATTGGTCGTCATTGGAATCCATCGAGCGGATTTCTTTGTGCAGCTAAAGTCATGATTTACTATTTGCAACAAAGCCATGGCATTCAAGGCCATTTCATCAACTACCATTTCCTGTGTCAATCATGGATCTTCGTCAATGTTTGTCTTCACCTGGGCTACATTTGTATCATCGGTCGGGCAACCATCACGAGGTTCATCCTACACAGAAAAATGTCCGGTCTAAAATCTTTGAAACCACTTGGAAATAATCACAAGGGATGATGTATTCACTTTATATACATTTTGACATTCCTGAAAATTTGCATAGGCTTGAGTTGACGTCGAAATCCGTAGAGAATGACAAAACAAATTTTTGCTGTGTTGCTGGTGGAATTTCTATCAAACTTACATTTTCTCCTATCCATTCTTATCGATCTTCTTGAAATTGGATATGAAATATCGTTAAACTTTAACAAATTGTGAAACAAATGAATTAATGCGTACTTTTTGTTAGTATATATAGAGAGAAAAGAATCGTCTTTAAAAAAAATTCTGAAAATATCAGTGGGCTTTAATGAATTTCCGCAGGTAAATTATTTGCATCGATAAACTGTTTATTGTTTCAGCCGCGTTCCACATACGTGTGTATGTTTATGAAATGGAAATACTTTATTTATTTATATCCGCACGCACACGGGCGCGCAATTTTTCTCCCTTTCCATTTGCATACATTTTTTATTCATGGGGCATAATTTCGTTTAGGCGAGTTTGTCAGTGCTGTTCCGACCAAATCCATTAAATTTCAATAAACTAGTTTATTTAATAAACGTTTTAATATTGATTCACGTGTGAGACAGTTTATTAGAATTTTTTTTAAAGAAATTACAATTTTTCAATCAATCAATTAATATTTTCTACTAGATTTATTTTTTAAATATTTACCTAGAAATTAAATTATTCAATTTTAGTAATTTCTACTGAAACGAAATTATTATATTATTTTTTTTTAAACTTTGAAAGGAAGTTTGCTTTATTTTTGTGATTTCGTAGAGTTGGATTGGGTTGTTTTCGCGAAGCGGCTGATAATGAAGTCCGTTGTCCTGGGGGCAGAAAATTCGCTCTTGAGGTACGAAATGATAAGATTGCAGGAACATGCAAATGCGATAAGACATTGCTATAATATTTATACAGACATTATTTAAATCCTGGGATCGCGGAACTCGACCGTACATAAATATCTAACATAGTTATATAACTGCCGTCGTGTCCTGCGTTTATAGCGAGGCCCCTCCGTTTCCATCATTGTTTCGGTGAATTATAATTTGTTTGTTATTTATTAGGCGACGGGAAATATGATGCGGAAATATTCTTTTAAGTAATAGGAGGGCGAAAGTGTTTTTGACTTCTGACAAAAGGGAAAGGGAAAGAGGAACGGAAAGAAAAGGAAGAGAGGAAAAAAAAAAGAAGAAGCGAAATATAAAGGACGAAGAAGAAAGGAACACAGGGGAAAAATACGGTGGAGGAGTTTCCCCCTTGGCCCCGCTAAACGCAATATAATGGGCGGAAGTGTAAATTCTGCGTCCGTGAAAATTATGAATACATTCACGGGGTTGAGGAGTGAATTTTATCCGCGGAATAAGTGGCGTGAAATCGGTGAGATTGCCGGGCTTCGGGATTACCTATTTACAACAGCGATATCTTAATCTCCGCTCTAAACAGGCCCGCTAATCTAGCCGGCGCACAAATAATAACCACCACCTTTTCCCCAACCCCCAACGATAAAGCGCTTATGGTAATTGATAATCGCATGGCATAGGTTTTTTTTTATATATACCTTCATTCAGTCGATCGATATTCCAAATTAGTACATCATTCGCATAGATATAATAACTATGTTCGATAACCCTTTATAGTTGTCCCAATTAATTTGTTATGCTGTAATCCTCTCAACTGGACATCAAAAACTTCAACAGCGAATTTTCAATAGCCAGGTTTTATGTGTTTTATGGGGATGGGTTGGTTATGTTTTTATTCATAGTAGCGGGGGGGTGGTTTTTGGGGGTGGATGTATATGCCTCGTCGTGTGTTCGCGTTAAGTTAATCACCATCTCGGTAGCTCCGGCTAATTTGCATTTGTTCTTGTTTGCTCACTCCGCTCAGATGAGTCCCGAGACATATAACAACCACGTTAATTTCAAGTTACATGTTTATGCCCGTGCAGCCCTTCTCTCTCCAAGGGGGCGCCGCGATTTGTTACTTTAATTTAATCGCACGCGTCTCCTCGCTCGTCTGCTCCCAGGGATGAATTATACACCCTATGCCATCTATGATGCCCCATCCCCCCAATCGACGGTATCGATTGTCGCCTAGCTATTTGCATAGCATCGGACCCAATCCTCCACTTCGGTTTCTTTCCCTTCATCTCCAGCCAAACTTACACCCAAACCCCAACCCATCCACGTATTAATTAGTTAGAAGTGTAAGAACACAGGGAAATCTTGAATATAGATGGTGGATGTAGCCGCGGCAGGCGCGCCTTGCATTTTCAAGTTTGTTAACTTCCCAGATGTAGATGAATATTTAATGGCGCACCTTAATTACCAGGACCCGATGTCTGTCGCGTTCCGCTCTGCAACAAATCCAACAGCCTAGGTTGCATTTTCAGTTGACTAATGACGATTTAATGTTCATTTAACTGCAATCCGATTGACGTGTAAATAATACATCCATACACCCCTATGATTCCGTGATTCCATTCAACTCTGTTATTTATTTATTTACATCTGACGACATAATCGGAATCGTTTTCCGACCGTTTTGTGCAACAGTAAACAACAACAACACGCAGATCAATACATATTGGAATTGAATTCACTGCGCGTTTAGTATTTTTCAGTTATTTCAATTAATAACTAGTAATTACCATTTTTCATTTATAATATTGCTTTTTTAATTACTAATTAATGTAATTAGTATAATTTTGATGAGTTTGAAATAGTAGTAATAAATAGTTTCATTTTTCTGCAGCATTCTTCCAATTGTATTTTGTTATAGTATTTTGTGAAGTGATTCGGGATGTCAATAAATCTATTATTGAAGGTGGAAAGGAAAGTATTTCAGGAAGGAGAAAATAAAATAAAAAAAAGTATGTTGTGTATTGAAAGAGAAGTAGTATAAGAAATTTGTTGTCGTGTACAGGAGCCGGGAAGCTATAAAAACCATAGTTTTATATCCAAGTAATTGCGAGGATAGTAAATAATGCGTCCCTAGAAATGGTGATGCGGGGGTGCTTTGTCGGGTTCTCAATCGATCAAGTCAGATCATTGCTGTAAAGCAACTGTAACTGCTCATAAAATCCATCGGGATCTTGTTTTTATCCTGGGCAATATAAGTTGGAAACTTTTGTGTTAAGGAACGCCGCTCCTGCAGATCCTTGCAGAGCACCGAATGGGCCCCTGCGCCTATTATTTCGGTTGTTTTGTTCCGCGATTCGGGGCGCCCAAAATAGGGATTAGTTATTTATTAGTCGAGGTTTCTTTTAGAAAAAAAAAGAGGAAGAAGAAGAGAAGCCCGCCACCCTCATCCCAATCCCAACTACTTCCTAATTTAACTTCCCCAATATCCTGACCGCGACGCCGATTGCCTCCCTTGGCTCATCCCACATTCCGCGCGCAATTCCTCGATGTTGTCCGCGCCAAAGCCACCCTTTATTGGGAGATGTCGTTTTTATTTATTTCGATGTCGGGGATCGCCCGTTATCCTAATACCTTTTATACGTTATGTCGAACGAGGCAATTCGCAGCGTGTGAGGGGAGGTGGAGGTTCTCGGAGTGAAAAGTAACAGTCGGAATATCAATATCATGTAGATCCGGCGGGTTGATAAGAGAAATAAAGTTCGGGGCTAAGGTGTCTCCGGTGGATGTCATAAAGGTACCTAAGGGACGTATTAAGCGGCCAACGAAGAAGGCCGATTGCAATGGGGATGTGCTTTACACGTAAATCCGGGACCGGTCCGGTCGGTTTCGCATATCACTAACAATCCTCACCAAGTCCATACAAATGTGACGACATTAGGGTGAAGTATAGGGTGTCTTTACGACGCACACCACCTACATATACACCGGAATCCACTGCGATCTGTCCTTCAGCGATGATCCGTTTATTATCCACCCTTACGAATTGATTTCGTCCTCGGATCGTGGTCTCAACCCCCCCGCAGGAAACATTACATTTTCACATCGGTTGTTGTCTGATCTACAGAATCTACAGCACCCTCAATCAATCTTATAAAATATCCTCAATCTATTTACTACACATTCTGCAATCATATTAATAAAATCATCACAAATTTGAGAAATATAACATTCACAAATCAAATATTGAATTCACATTGTCATATTTTCAAAGTTTTAAATTTTCATTTGCATGAAAAATAATTGGGGGCTTTTGATATTATTCTGCGAATACTATTTATAAATGAACTTTACCGAATGTTTGCTAAAATTAGAATATTGATTTAAATGAACGTCAAAATATTGACGTCATAGTAAGAAATTAAAAATAATTAAATGGTGCAATTTTTCAGAACCAATTTTTGCTCACATTTATCATTTCTCAATCAACAACAATTCTCATAAATTTTGAAAATATTTTCATTTAATGAATCCATAAGTCGTAAAATATGTGAGTAAGTGAAGTATTCAATAAAAAGAAAAAACGTGAAAGCAGTAAACCGAGAAATAAAGAGTTGAAAGAAGAAAAAACAACGTAGTTTCTTAGCCAACACTATTATTTTCAAGGGCTAAAGTGAAACGACTAAATATATTTTTGTTTATGTATTCCCGACAAATATTAACATATGTTGGAAACGGGTTCCAATACCGACAACCCATACCTTTTTTGTTTTGTTTGTCATTTTTCTGTAGAAAGCCGACGCAACTCGATACCGCAGTGCGACCTGCGATGGTAGTGGAATCTCATATTTATCTCCCGACTTCTAATTAATGGAAAGGCAAAGAGGAAGAGAAAAATGAAGGAAACGCGGCGAAAATTGATTAGTTAAATTTTCTTCGAAGCATGGGCTAAGATTTATCGCTCATTCCCAATCTCGAAAATGAAAATTTAGCCAATCAATGTTGTGTCTTTCGCTGCCCAATTCTTTATTTATTTATTTTTTTGGTAAATTTAAAACTAGGGTGTTTTAATGAAGAACTTTTATTTGGAGGGGACGTAATTAAGGACAAGAGCAAGAGAGAGAGAGTGAGTGAAATAGTTTCGCATTAAGTAATCTGATTTGGGAATTAGCAGGAATTGTATTATTTTTGGAACGTCCGGGTTTTTGCGGGGGTGGTTCGATTTTGAAGGGGTGGCGTCGTTGTAACGCGGAGCTCTGCGACTAAAAACCCCCGCCCCTGCCGCCCCCGGTGCTCGACATATGGCAAATAACCTCTTTTAAATTTTAATGAATTGCACTCGCATGCGAACGCTATTGGTTTTGCAAAATCGAGTATTAATTTTAAAACGTCCTACTTGTATAAAACAAGCGACGATAGTTAGTTATTCGCCATCTGTTAAAAAAGTAAACAACGCCAAATGGCATTATTGTTGCTGCTCTCCGTCCATTCTTTTGTCAACATCAATTCCAATGAGCAAACTTGTACACACACACACACATCGTATTTCCATAACATATTAACAGATGGGTTCTTCTTTATTTTTCCAAGAAGCTTTCGCTGCTTGCAATTTATTCTACAATATTTGCTTCTTCTCCTCTTTCACCGTTGCGACGGGCGGGGATTCGGAGGAATACATCGTCTGTCTCTACTTCGCGCCGTCTGCTCTTCTCCGAAACTTCGTATATTTTTTTTATAGTTATTATTATTTTTATTTTTCTCCCCTTTCGTGATGTAATTGTGATTGTTGGGGTGGAGGGCAATAAGTTTCAGTAGAAGACGGGGAGAAGCGGTTGACGTGAACGAAGTACAGGTGAGCTGTCGTCGTGATGAACTGCACGAGTAATGAGATGAGGAAATGCATTGGAATGAGGCTCTCGAGAGGAAATGTAACGAAATTATAATCCACAGTCTTATTCTTGCACAGAACTAGCGCTCGTAAAATTTCCTTTATTTCATTTACCTTAAATTTACATTTCCGCTTCTTTCCCTGTGCCTTTCCCTCTGACTTCCAGGGAGGCGGCAAACAATAATATCGTACCTTCCTCGTTTCCTTTTTTTTCTTTCTCCGCGTCATCTCTGCTTCCCTTTCAACCCTCCTTCATATATATCTATATATATATATATATTCTCTTCTTTCGGTTTATTTGATTTCGGGGCGAATCCGTGCGGCGAAATAATAGGAAAAAAATTGTTTTCCCGTGCAATTAATCAACGCTTTGCAAATATTATCTTAATTTGAGCGGCGACGGCGGTGGTGATGGTGGCGGCAATGCGGAATCCTATATTGTTTGTTTGTTTTCCCCGTAAGATAAGGCGGCGTCGCCTCTCGCCCTCCGCCCTTTGGTCAGCCGCTATCGCTTCACACTCCATTTACCAAGCGACAATGATTCGCCAATGGAACAATACAAATACGATGCACGCAAGTGACCATCGGAATTGACCGCCGCCGGGGGTGTGGAAGGCGGTAGGGTGTCCGACCGGGGGGTGGCGGTCAGAGGGGTCCTTGCGCTTGCCAGCCTCCGTCCTTATCTGCCAAGAAGTCATTATTCGTATGACAAAGGCCTGGCCCCGCCATTTCTCACCGCGCCATTGACAAGACATGGACATTGCGACCGTCGCTTACATATATCTTCGTTAATTCGGGGGGCCGGATAAGTGCGCTCCAAAGAACCGCCGCCCGCGCGATAAATCGCTGCCTCCGCAATATGTATTTCCCCAACAAATCACGCGACAACCTCTCTAACACTACCGCAACCACTTTCTTCCTGCTCATGATATGAATCCCTTATGAAAACATCACTTCCCCGAGCAAATTGCCCGCCCCCACTGATACCCCAACTCCCCTAAACATATCCATCTATGACCACTACAGATTTCACTTATTAATTAACACTAACCTAACCAAATGATTTTATGAGATGCTTCCTTACAACGGACACACATTTCATAATTGGTC
Source organism: Nicrophorus vespilloides (assembly GCF_001412225.1). NCBI lineage: Eukaryota > Metazoa > Arthropoda > Insecta > Coleoptera > Silphidae > Nicrophorus > Nicrophorus vespilloides. The sequence goes on along the minus strand of NW_017100027.1, from coordinate 68,525 downwards.
TATTGTAATAAACTTTTGAAATTAAAAAAAATATTTTACTTTGATCATTAGTTATAAGCTATCAAAGTTGAAGAAAACATTTTTAGTGCTGAAATAAGTAGTGATTTCTGTTTTTTTTCATGTTATTTGAAAAGCAGGCAAACTAATTAAAAAGTTGGTAAGCTTAGGTTTCCACTTATTGAAATGTCTAGGATTTCGTATGTAATAAACGTTGTTGAGGCGGAAATGGGGCAGCGCGATAAAAATTTGAATAATGGTCCCGATTCTAATGGTATGAATAATTTCGGTATTAAGAAGTGTATGTGCAGCCGGATGTAGGATTCCTTCTTGGGCGGCGGCAAGATTCGTCTAGAGGGTTGCGTAATTAGTATGTGCAGGATGTTAGTGTGTCTGTCCGATTGAAACGAAACCCCCCCGAATTGGCGAGTATTAATGGAGAATATACGCAGATTGGGCAAAGACCATTATCCCTATGTTAAAAGACATAAAGTATCCGCTGCGACGTCTCGCAGGTCGGATCTAGGGTGGGCGGCTCGAAGGAAGGATAGCAAGGAGCAGGTCCCAACGAAATATTGCCCCGTTCCACCCCATTCGCCCAACCGGCGAACAAAACGGACTATGCATAGAAATTAGTACCTTTACTTTACCCCAACCCCCGCATCGCACAACTCTAAGAGAAATCTAAGATATATAAATTTAAAGAGGCACTTATGAAATAATAAGAGCCGCGGGCCATCTCCGAACTTACCGAATCGCTTTCTTAAAGCGAGGGGCGCCGGCCCTTCTTGCGCTCATCCAACGGATGTGTTTGCAAATGATTTTGATTTGTTTTAGTTTTATCAGTGCTTTATTGCGCTGTTGCTTACCCGACTTGAATTTTTATGTCAAATTACTTGCAAGCCCCGAGCGGAGACAAACAACTTTTTGCAAACCCTTGTTCCGACTGAGTGAGAGAAAAAGGGGTTTTATTTACATTACGGCAATATTTTAAAATCCGGTGCTTCCGAAGCCTCCCCCAACCCTCGGGGCCATCTGCGGAAGTTATGAATTTCAATAAATTGGCGACGCCGTTGTAATTAAAAAAAAAGGAAGAGTAGTCGAGAGGCGGCAACGAGGAAGAGAAATTCCGATATTCAACTGAAAGAATATTTTTGCAGCCATAATTCACGGGGTTTTATCTTCGTCATAAATAAACGACCCTAATAATTAAAAGTTTTTCGCGCTTATATAAAAAGATGGGACATTGTCCTCGAACCGTTCTAACGCGCGAATACGGATGGATGGGGATTCATTCCTTTTTACATTTTTTTTTGTCCCTCCTACACCCTCCATCGTTCTTGTTTTTTTCTCTATCTATTCTTTTTTTCCCTCTTCCTGTGCACTGAGTTATACACACGGTGGTATACAAAACAAAAAGAAAACAAAGGTCAAAAACGGAATTGGTAAATTATAATAACTTAACAATAATTCCACATTTTGAAACTCTTTTTCATTAGTATGCGAGAAATCTTAGCAACGAAATTTAGTTTATTAAAAGTTAAGAAACTCTCCTTTATTCCTTTATGCCTTGTGTGTGTATATAGTCCCTAACTTCGTGAAAGAATCACGAAGGTATTTGATATTTATTTTCCGAGCGGCAAATGTTTATTTTGTCGGTATTAGTATCAGCAACGCGATTTGTTAATTAAAAAAGTTCTCTAGTTAATTAACAACATTGATACTCGGTCCCACTGGAATTACAAAATGTTCACATCATGATCGTATTTCCCGACTACTGCACACATTCAATATACCGACATGCATTGATGTCTCCTTACTTTGCATTTCCATCTACACTTGATTACAATCTAAATATTGAATGACTGTAAGGAAATGTAGAATAAAACTGTAAAAAAGAGATTATATAATTTGTAAATAATAAAAGTTTTAACATTCATTTTTTTATTCGTATTAGATGATAAATATTTCTTATTGCATCTTACAAATAATCGTCAAATATAATATCAAGAAAAATGTAACTAAACAGAAATACATACTTTACATATTTAAAAAAAAATCATGTGAAATTCAAAAAATTTAACTTTATGTTTATTTTCTTTTGAAAAAATCTATTATGTAGTAAATATAATCTCTCAATGTTCTATGAGTACAATAAAGATAAAAATGTGTATAGTAGATTAACTTTGGCTTAGTACTTTGGAATATTAATAATTGAATTATCTAAATTTATATTATATATTTTGTACCGAAAACAAAAATTACTTTATTGTAACAATATTAAATTTAAAATATTTATATAATATAAAATATTTCTGAAAAATAAAATGTATATGATAAAGTAAATATTATGAATATATTAGAATAATAATAAATTTTTAAGTTTCTTCGAAATCGAATCGAAATTGTAAAAAGTTAAAAATTGTAATTGTAATTGTAATTTTTCAATTTTGAAATTTTGTTTTATCAAAACTAAACTGTCTGTGGTCTTTATTAATTTAAAGGTGATAGATTTGATTTGTTTAATGGAAAATTTGGTTTTATACAATTTTTTTTGAAATTTTCTGATAGATTTGATTTTCTTCAATTTGTCGATAGGTTAGGTTTGAGTAAAATGAAAGTTATTCGAGCTGACGTTTGCTGATATATACGTATACGTACATATAGAAAATATTTCTCGTATGCCGAAGTTTGATCGTAAAATTCAGTCCACATAAGCTGAATTCTTGCATGTCAAGCGGGGCAGCGATCGGGGGGAGCATGCAGAGGCTGTTATTCAAAATAAAAACTAAATCAAAATCGATATCATGTAAGCTTACCCCGGACCATCTCAATTTGCGCGATTAATTGCATTCCTGAAATTTATACGCGTCGGATTACGGATTGTCCGTTTCCAGAAATGGTCTACGGCGATAAATCGCCTAAGATAAATTCAGAGAACATATTGAGTTCATATATATATTATTTTTTTAATGGGGGGTCTGTGGAGCAATTAGGGATGCGCGCAAGGGTAGTCCTGTTGTGGGAATCGTCCAGGCTGGTCAAGATTGGACTGAAGACATGCCAAATCCCACCCTTCGTCTAGGATCACTGTATATTTCATCCCGATGACGCATGCAGATCTCTGGATGCTGTTCCGGGTGGTTTCTTCCCGTTATCGGCGATGGATGTTGTGCTTTGTAGGGCGGTCCTGGCCACTATTCGCCAAATGATATATACATATATAAAATAAAAAGGGTAGTAGGGCGTACAGAAAGAGAAGAAAGAGAGCAAGTTATGATTTTAAGCGTGCGCGTCACAAGTCACGAGCAACCCTTCCAGATTATCTCGCAGGACCCCTCTTCACGTGACTCACTGGGTACACACAGTACATACATTTGCATCCCTCATCCCCCTACATCTTTTTTGTGTTTTTATTTTTGTTAATTCCCGTCCGGCCGTGTTTATATTTCTTTGCATTGTACATTAGACAACATCGATGCTAAAACAAATATCCAGAAGAAAAACAAACCGATGTTTTCATTTCCAATTATTAAAATGAACCCTACATATCCAGCGATATTCGATATACGACCCCTGCGCCATTCCCATTTCGCCCCTTTTTTTCTCTCTCGTCATCCCTTTTTCTCCCGTTTATCCATATTCCGTCTAATATAAACTCGACTTTTCGATTAAGCGCGAATTTTCTATTCTTTCCTCCGGAAGAGAGGCGACGGCGGTCGCGCCTCTCCCCCATCTTAAGGTTGACACCGGTGCCGGATTTATGTATGCGGGGTTGACGGGGAAGCATTATAATTACTCCTGCGATTTTTCAATCGTGAGTTTTTAACTGTTTCGCTTGCGCTTCATTTTTTATTTTAATCAATCTAGGGACAGCTGTATTTTTAATTACAACCTCCTCCCCCAATGATTCCCGAATGCGTCGCGGCGCTTTGCTCTGGGGTTCTCAATAGTGGGGTTGTGTTTTTAGTTATAGTTATAAGAGAGAGCGTCGTTAAGGGTAATGCGTGGGATGGCCTTTGCGGGGGCGGCTGTTGGCTCTTGTTCGGATGCGGCCGCACGAATCTTTGCAGTAGTTTGTAATTTGCCTGTAATTGTAGGTAAGTGTAATTGCCGGAGATAATAAACGAAACGGCGAGGGGCGGCTTATTTCGCCGTCTCGCTTTTTGCAAGCGGCTGCCGCCTCCGGGCTTTCGCCCTCTCTCTTTCTTACCCGCCGTCGAAATGGCTCCGTCTCAATGAGAATTTAAAGGCAAACGTTTATTATATATTATATTGTTAGTATCAGCCGCGATAATCTGGCCGTACGTGAGTTGAGTCGCAGCGAGCGTGGAAGCGTGCTTTTCGAGTAGTCGGTGGGGGGCGGCGATGGCGGAGGTGGCGTTGGAGGCGCTCGCACACTGTATGCTGTGTGTCGCGACACCGTGCGTGTGAAGAATTAATAGGGGGGGCGCCGCGAATATGATGACGGTTTATGTGCGAAAACTTTGGCTAAACGATTTTTTTATTTCAACGATTCGACGCCCCCTACGTCGGGTGAAGGGCGGAGGGCGCACCGCACCAGGCGGCAGTCGCGCTCCCGACTTTGTTGCACACCGGAATGTTTCCCCGAAACTTTTAAACGGTTTCTATTATGGGCTTTTTGTCGCTCTTTACTCCACATCCATTACATTAACTTGCAACTCCCCCAGGAAAAGTCTTGCACTCCTTTTCCACCTCCTCCTCCTCCAACCGGCGCGAATTAACCTTTCCGAATGGATTTTCCATTACAACTTTTACTATTTCCCAAGCAGATCGGCAATCTCTTAACTAGTCTGTAAACGCACACACGATTCTTCCGCCCATTAAATCCCAAATTGTATAAACACAAAAAAAATCTATTACATATACAAATAAGCCAATTTTCCAAACAATCATAATTTTATATCGTATTTATTTCAATTAAAATGTACTAATTGAATATAAAATTTATATAATCCATAATTATATATAATTGCTATTCAGTATTTAATAATTAAAATGTTTACTACTTTATTAAAGTTTACTATTTTCTTAGAAATGTTATGCTACACGATACACAAGTAATTGCTGATTTTCGATTGGTTTAGATTTGGATTTTTTTCAAATTTTATCAGTTAACAAACATTAGTGATTACCCACCAATAGTTTGCGAGCGTTAGGACCAATAGAATTGTCAATACCGAAAAAAAAACGAAAACAGCTCTTTTCATACCCAAATAAGGATTTGTTTAATCATGCGCATCTGCAGGTTATACCATAAATCATGTACAAATAAGGCGATTTTGAAAATAAATTATTTATAATTACTATTAATAAGTAATTAATTAATATTATCATTATTTTCTTATAATAATAATAATGTTTATTGCATCAGTCGTACAAAAAAACATATATAGAAATGAAAAGAACAAAATAAATATATATATAATTTCAAAAAAGTTAACTGACAATAAAATTTCTGCCCCTATTTTTTTATTGTTATAAAGTATTTATTTTAATATATACTAGAAGATACACAAGTGACTTACTTGTATTATTCATGATAAATAATTTGTAATGTTACTAAGATAAATGATTTTAATTAATAAAATGCATTTTTTTATTTAAAAATTAATGTATTATTTGAAATGTATTATTTATAAAATAAATTAGATTATTTTCAATAGAGAAACGCCCTAATTTTCGGTTGGTTTATTTGACTTGAATAAAAGAAATTTTTATTTGTCAATAGAAAAAAAAAATGTGGACCGACCCGAACGTTAGAACCAATAAAATTGTTAGTAATGAAAAAAGCTGCATGTTGTCAATCCCTCTTTTAGCGATTGGCGATATGATTCGCAGCTACAAACTAAATTTTTTATTACTTTCTTATCTCGTATTCGAAACTTAATCTTTTTGTGGGCCAATAAGGATTGTTTAAATGTTGAAAGAAACTATGATTCGTCGTTTCTCAGCCACACAGTTAAATTATAATTTTTTTCTTTAAAAACTCTGTTCCAATAGTCGAAAAGCGTATTATTAAAGCTATTTGTTTTGTCTTTAGCCAATAGTCACTAGGTAAATACGGAATGATAGCTCGTATTTTATTAGAAAGCTTCATCCGTACTTTGCAACAGTTGCATTCGGCTCCGAATCCCGAGTCCCTCTCCTGCATATTGACTTTTGTAACTTGCCCCACATTACAATTTCCATAACAAATTTCCCATTTGCATACGCCGAACGTTCCTCTCCTTCCTGGAGAGCGCAGAACCAGCGGATAAAACATCAATTGTTTACTTAAATTTGGAACGTTCCAGGAGGAATCGAGACTCCCGGTTATAAATCAAAATAAAGCCGATTGAGTAACCGTCTAAAAATAATGCATAACCGAAACGTGCACACGCCGTTCTCTCAAAACGTGTCGGTGGCAAATGCATACATACACATTTACATTTTTTTTTTGTTATTTTCCCTGTATATTAGTATGTTCGTCAAATGAAGCTGTACCCCAGTTGCCTAATAAATTTAATGGTGCCGCGGCGCGCGTACGTTGCCGACTTATTATACGTTATTTCATGCAGGATGGATTGAATAAACACGAGGCCTGTTTACAAACCCGTTGCTAAATATACGCGTTTCGTTTATATTGTCGTTGGCTGGTAAACAAAGAAGTCCCTCCGCGTTGTAACCGCCGCCCAACTTAAATTGCTAATATTAATCTCCACTATCCAGCGGGAACTGTGAGGGGCAGCAAGCGGCTTTTTGTCGGACAAGCCTGGGGGCGGCGAAAAGGGGGAAGGCGATCGCGGGGTGAGCGCATCCCGGATATCAGCGGCCCAAGAATATTCATATTTATTGCACCGATAAATCCGCAAACGGTATTTATCGCTCAAACAGAAGCAGACGGAGGGCGCCGCTTCCGAATTCATTAATTCCTACAAACAAACTCCTTATTCATAACCAAAACACACAAAAAATAAGTTTTAATAGAAAGCGCTGCCGTTCTGTGTGCTCTGCGAATTTCATGCAAAACTAAACTCCTCTCTTATTATAATGTATATATATATATATATAACCCTCCTTGTTTTGTTTCATTTCTTCTCCGCACCAACAGTGTTTTTTTTTTCTTCGCTTCTTTCTGTTCCGTTTGCTTTTTTTCGTTTTCATCCTATTCCTCCTCTTCGTCTGGAGGAAAGAACGGATTCGCCATTCTCCTCAACGTCTGCATATAATGATGCATTGCCGTTGCACATCATTAATCAACCCGAATGCATCTATTCTCTATTGTAAATCATTAGTTTGCAGCTTCCATTCGGCTCGAAGCAATTATAAACAATTTGGTTGTTTACTTGTTCGTCGGATTGTTTTGATCACCGATAGATAGATAGAGTGATAGTCACAAAATCAATATTTAGTGACAATTTATCAATCCTCGAATTCAGATAAACTTACTCGAATTGTCAGATTATATTATAGCAATTGCGACACTCCGAAGTGCGTGCACGAGAAAAAACAACAACAATTATTGTTGTTGTTGACGGCACTTCGCGTAGGTCGTCTTGCGTAACATTGTATACGAGTTTTCCATTTGATAATTAAATTGCATTTATTGATTCTATTTATATTTTTCTCTCTCTCTCTCTCAGCGATGCGCTTTTTTTTTCTTAGCAAACTTTGGACCAGTCAAGTTTGTTGTTGTTTGTTTATTTGTTGTTTTTGTTTGCGACGTGCAGGTAGAAAATCGATTCGCGTTGGTTTTCAAAAGATCTGCTGTTGTTTCCTTTAATTAAAATGATTGTTATTGCTGCATCGTCGGATGCGCTACGTATTGCTCGCGCGGAAAATAATTGTTGTTGTTGTTTACGCCGCGCCGAACAACAACAGCACACACACACACACACCACACCGACGTTCGCGATAATGAATGCGTTACGTAACCGATTGACGTTGAATCACGGAATCCAAGAAGCCGTTTTATGCGCGCTCGCTTGCCTCTGTTGTTTTCTGACATCAACTATGTATTCTAAGAACGAACTTTCCCAACACGTAAAATATGCATCTAACGATTTAGGAAACGCACGAAATATCATAATTATTCATCAAGAATAATCACACTTTATGATTTAGTTGGAAAACAAAATAATTTATTACAAAAAAAAACAACAACTTTTTTTAATACATTAAATATAGAAAATTTATTAAATGTCTTAATTACTTTTGTATAATTGTAGATTCATTAATTATGATAAATTTCGAAATAATTTTTTGAACTAAATAAATTTACAATTTTAAGAATGAAATATTTTTTATAAAAATTGATGAAACTGTCGATTTGACGAGTTGATAGCAAATCACAACAAACAACAACAACTTTTTTAATATATTAAATATAGAAAATTTATTAAATGTCTTAATTACTTTTGTATAATTGTAGATTCATTAATTATGATAAATTTCGAAATAATTTTTTGAACTAAATAAATTTACAATTTTAAGAATGAAATATTTTTTATAAAAATTGATGAAACTGTCGATTTGACGAGTTGATAGAATTTATTAAATGCCTTAATTACTTTTGTATAATTGTAGATTCAATAATTATCATAAATTTCGAAATAATTTTTTGAACTAAATAAATTTACAATTTTAAGAATGAAATATTTTTTATAAAAATTGATGAAACTGTCGATTTGACGAGTTGATAGCAAATCACAACAAACAACAACAACTTTTTTAATATATTAAATATAGAAAATTTATTAAATGTCTTAATTACTTTTGTATAATTGTAGATTCATTAATTATGATAAATTTCGAAATAATTTTTTGAACTAAATAAATTTACAATTTTAAGAATGAAATATTTTTTATAAAAATTGATGAAACTGTCGATTTGACGAGTTGATAGCAAATCACAATTGATTTGATGTTATTCGATGTGATGTCTGACAAAACAGTGTGTATTGCCTGCAAAATCGCAACAGGTTGTGTACGAATGGGGTTCGCTTTACGTTTTTTTTATTTTTTTTGTTGGGTTCCTCGGATTTCTGCATTTAGCGCGTGTACACGAAAATAGGTTGCTCTAATGAAAACATTCGGGAGCGGATAAACGCGGATCGGAAAATGCGGAGCGGAAAAGTTGTTGTGAAACATTCCCGAGGAAGGAAAAACACATAAATATAGTTTCAGAGCGTATAAACGGTAATAATCGTTTTCGAACGAAAAATTGAAAGCGATTGAATAAAAGGAGATTTACGGGCTCGACGAAATAAAGGAAAAAGGACATAAATACGAAATGAGATGCGGATGAAGGGCAACGAAAAAAATAAATAAAATATAAGAATAAGAAGTGGAATGAAAAAGAGGAAGAAGTATAAGAAAGTGAAATAAAATTAGGGATGGGATGTAGCCGATTGCGTGGGTGTGTGGGTATGGATGCGTGTGTTGTTGTTGTATGTTCCACAGGTGGTTTTGTTGTGTTTTGTCCTGTCTGTTGGCGGCAGTCACTTCACATGTTGTGCGTCGAACCGAAATATTAATTCCAGCACGAATCCAGGGGTTTCCCCGCCGTCGCCTCCCCACGGGCTACGACTCTCGTGCCGTTGCGACAGGCGAAGTTTGACCCGGTTTCCGATGAGCGGTCGTAGGAACGCGGGGGGCGGCAGGTCTGGAACGACAACAATGTTGCCTTATTTTGTTTATTTATGTTTATCTGTTTGTTTACTGAATTGTTTTTATATAAACAGCGAAGCGGTGCAACGACCCGCCCGCGCCTCGGAACAAACAGAACACAACACAACGCAACGCAACATAACATAACATACAACACTCAACACACATATTCACAAGTACAATCCACCACTTCGGATTTTCACTTTTTATTTTTAATTTCTGTTGCCTGATTTTCTTCCTTTCGACCTGCTCGAATTAATTAAAACATCGGTGTTCATCCCATTACCGTATTTGATTACGCTGGACACAAGTTAAAATTTCTTTCTTTCATTTTTTGTATGAAAATCCCGAAAACGCAATATATATACATATATGTACAGACACATATATTCATATAAATAAGTGTATTATTCTTTGTACCCTCTTTGTGTGTATGGCGTGAGTTTTTTTTTCACTTCTCGTAGCAGCGTATCCGATTTCCGAAAGGGCCGAGCGTTTTGTGTATTTTGAAATAAATTTTGTTTTTTTTTTGTCCTTTCTTTCAGGCCCGAAAGAATGAAACAAAAGATTTCCATTTATTTTACTCCTTTTTTTTAATTTTCCTGTTTTCATATTTTTTGTTATAATTATCGATTCTTGAAATCAATAGTGATTCTCTGAAACAGGTGATGATGAGCTTTTCATTACCGTACACATATTCACTTCACTAAGAATAAATTACATTTAAATAAAACCTTTATCTTTCTTAATATTTTTTTATTTAAATGAGTGGATAATCCTATTGTTAATAGCCCGTTGCAATGGCTTTTAATTATTGTAATTATCTAAAAAAATACACATTTTTTTTTAATAATATGATTTTAAGATAATCTTTATTGTTTTAATGCGCATTTTGAATGCATTTACATAAGTAAAAATATTAGGATGAAAATGATGAAACAAAGGATGTGTCGTGTTGAAGGGTTGGGGATTTGTAAGAGTTGAGTTTTTTTTATTTTATATTTAAATTATTTTGTCTTTCTTAATATTTAAAAGCTTTATCTTTCTTAATATTTTTTTATTTAAATGAGTGGATAATCCTATTGTTAATAGCCCTTTGCAATGGTTTTTAATTATTGTAATTATCTAAAAAAATACACATTTTTTTTAATAATATGATTTTAAGATAATCTTTATTGTTTTAATGCGCATTTTGAATGCATTTACATAAGTAAAAGTATTAGGATGAAAATGATGAAACAAAGGATGTGTCGTATTGAAGGGTTGGGGATTTGTAAGAGTTGAGTTTTTTTTAATTTTATATTTAAATTATCGATTATGAAAAGCATGCGGATGGCATGGGAAGAACAACAACAACCCTTGCCCAAAACAGGTGATGAGATCCGGCGGAGGCGGTTGCCTCCACCCCCCACAGTCGACGCGAGTATGCATTACCCGCCATATTATTTCCCTTCGTTTTTTTTGCCCCGCATTTTGTTTTGTTTGTTTTTCTTCCCCTGTAAACAACATGCATGCAGCACCCTTCGCCCACCGCCCCGCGGTCTTCTTGCTTTAGTACAAATATACTAGGGTATTGATTTATTTACCCCATCCCTCGACGGGGTCCGTCTCTCTCGCACTCTCTCTTTCACCTAGCCGTACATCGTGTGCATATGCATGTAAGGAAATACACAACAGTCGCGGACAAACATTATTTCATTATACATCGCGGGAAAACGGGCGCATTTCCACCGGGTTTTCCGCCTTCGCGCCCAGCCGACTTTTCGATTCCGCCGCGGAAATCGAAATTCTACGTGTGCTCGCAATGTCCGAACACGTGCATCGCAGTCACTAGAAACGAGTCCGAGTGTTCGAATCGATTCAGAGACGAGCGACGAAACGACAATTGTTTCAAGTGCAGGAAAAAACAAAAAACAAAACAAAAACAGAAGCAGCAGAAGCAACAACAATAACAACAAAGGACGAAATAAATAGAAGAAGAGCGAGGAGGAAAAGTGCGCTCCTGGTTTTCCCTCAGCGAAAATCGGCGCGGTTTTCGTGTGTGTGTCCAGTTGTGTGTATTTTGTTTTACCTTTTTGTTTTCTTTATTTTATAAATAGCATTAATGTAACAACTTACCTTAAAGGTCAGATTGTATATAATGTATGTGCACATATAAACATACCATTAAGAAATATCAGCATATTCGTCTTTTTATGACGGCGCGGTACAGTTTAGGCGGTTCATTGAAAGCTCTAGGTTCAGTGGTAGAGGTTAGTCGTGCGGCTTCCAGGTGGACCATCTATCTACACGATGCCAGAATTCTTCAGCCACGTAAGTGCGAGCCTGAAGGCAAGTGCGATCTTTCGCAATCGACGTTTGAGCGCGGGGGGGTGGCAGCCGGATGGGGGTGGAACGGGAACCGCAGCCGCCAAAGCGTGTCATTATAAAAACACGAAAGAACATTAAAGCGCGTTGGAAAACTTTTGGCGATGGTTACTTCATTAGGGGATGGTCGGGGGGGTAGAAGCGGCGGCGGCGGCTTAATCGCCGTTCCGCCATCCGCCCCGAGGTTAGACGTAATATTCCCTCCGCCGCAGCAATAACAATCTACAGAAAGATTACAATAAGAAGTTTCGCCGAAAACTGCATCGCCATCCGAAAGAAGCTCCGGATTAAAAACCACCCCTCCGCTTCGACGTCGCAAAAACGCCACCGCCATCGCCTCCGACGAAACACAATTACGCGAACCCACTAATCAACACCCGATTTATCGATTTCCTTTCGCGCACCCTTAATTACCAGCTGAATTATTGCGACACCCCTCCTCGGACTGTGTGCGTTATTTTTATGGCGATCGTTTAAATTTCGCTCCGAAAAAGTTTGCAGCCGCCCCCTACGAACCGCTCCACTGAATACATTATAACGCCATACATTATGTCTCAAAGAGCATTACACCAGAAGAAGTTGCCGGGCGAAGAAAAAGAAACGGCAGAGGGTTGCAAAAAAGAAGGAAGAACACGCGGCGAAGAAAAAACAAAGCAATGCGCCCGAAGTTATTCATTCATTCATTTTTATTTTCATTTCATTCCCCCCTTTTCGCTGCTAAACATTTCCGCTCAGAAATCTACATTTGTTAATTACGACCAACGAACAAAAAAAAAATAATAATAGAAGTTTCTTTCGACTACACCAAGTTCACCTGTAACTTTTAATACACCCCAAACACTCTTTAGCAACCCCAATTAATACAATTACTTATTTAAATAATCTCCCTTAATTCCCTTTCATTGCATTCAAATTGTTACTTATGGTTCTATAATAATGACGACATAACAATTTTGACATTATATAGGAAAACATTAATTAAATCAATAAAATTCAATTCACTTTAATACACTTAATAATATTATCAATAATTAATAAAATTTTCTCTCATTTTTCTTATAAGTAAGAACTGTTAATTAATCTAATTCAGAAATATTAATTTATAAAACCAATTTTTTTATTTTAGAAAATAATATGAAATAATATCATTTTACAATATTATATAGCTTGAAACAAAAAGTTCTGCTGTTTGGAAATAAGCGTGGTGAATCATTAAATCATATATTCAGCCATTTTGAAAAAAAAACAAATGCATTTAGTTTGACATCGGTATGAAATGCGTGACATCTATTTGCAGATTAGTTAAATCGCAGAAGCGCGAATTTGTAGGTTGTTATAGTCTCTCGGACAAAGTAACAAGTGCATTATTTCAGTTAGCAACAATTTCAAAGCAAAGTTCTTGCACAGACATGGATTTATCTATGAAAACAAAGAAGGTTGGTTACAAAATTATACATTGTTGTCATATATCACTACTGAAATTAATTTGTGTTTCTTTGAAATTATTGTAGGTTAATTATTATTGTTTTTTTTTTTCTTTCTTAAAATTGTTATTTGTGATTGATGTAAGTTATGTGAGTTGGTATGTGGTAAAGATTTAATAGTAATTGTTGGTCATGAAAAGGACGGATGTTGGAAGGATTTCGTAGTGGAAGCACGTTAATCGCGTCGTGTTTATGTTATGAAGGGTGCTGGGATCAGAGAGTGGAGCTCAATAAAAAGAGTTATGAACACATTGTTATTGAATAATCGTGTACTAATTGGATCATCCTGTGTTGCTGATACATAATGATAAACAAGTTCGGTTCGGCCGGACGATATTTTGGTAGTGCGATCGCCGCCGCCAATGCCAATGCCAATGTCGCCGCTGCCGCCGACGCCGCTAAGGGTTAACTGTATTATTGGCCATTTTGTAAATAATTGTGAGAAAATATCGTGTGTTTGCAAAAGGGATCGCAAGAAAAACAAAGCCATAAAACTAAATCGGGAAGTTTTCCGTACCGGGGGGGTTGTTGGGTGATCGGAGTAGAATATATACGTATTTTTTCTCCTCTCGCGTGTATAGATTTTCGTGTTTTCTTTATGGGAAGGCGTTTTGAGGGTGATTCTAGAGGGGTGGGAGGTTGGTGTTGAAGTAGACTTCGGGATCCGCATTTTAATTGGATGTATCGGATGCTCGGCAGGCGTTAATAAAATAAAATGTTATGTTTTAAAAAGCGATTTCCATTAAGAACGCGGCGGATGATGGGGGGGTGGTTGGAACGCCGGATTTTTCGGTAGGGTGGTTCGGTCGAGGAGGCGACGGTTTGAGGTTTGGGGGGTTGGTTTTTGGCGCGCCGGCAAAGCGTTGTTTGGGAGTTCTAATTAAACGTTATGGGCGCTCTAAAATTATTGTGATAACTTCTGCAGAATCTTCGCGGAGAGGGCATTAAAATTTACGATCCGAATGTCGGTTGGTGCGCTTCGGCTTCGGCAATCTTCTATCTGGAATAATAGCCGTGTCATTTGTGTGTGGGGTTCTGGGCGCGCTCCGACGCCTAAACGGAATTCATATTTTATAAACCGAGTTAAACGACATCCAATTTGGGCCTTTTAACAAATTTCGACACAGTTATGCCAACCCTCCAGCCACCAATATTGCCGCTCCGCTCTGCTCCACTCCCTTCCGTCTTGACTTGCTACGGTATGTGATTCCGAAGAAGCATTATAGTGGTGTGTAGTTATAGATGTGTACCTGAAGAAAGGCTCCCGATGCGGGTGGGGATGGGGGTGGCTTCTCTTCTTCTCGCTATTACTACACAATTAGCTACGGCCTAGGGGAACAATCAGTGCGAAATACCGAGAACGGGGGCGGCAGAGGTGAAGGTAGTCTCGGGCCCGTTATAGCCATCCTCTAAATTACAGCCATGTATATATTGAAAGACGTTTGCTCCGCGCACACGAGTCCAAAACTTAGGAAAACTTGCGCCCAAGTATGTAGCTGTTAGCGCTTGAGTTACGCAACTCGCAGTCCGTCTCGTTTGCTCTCTAGGTGGTCCCTTTAGTGTTTTATCGCGATGCCGGTGGTTGGGAGCGATCGTGAATTCCCGAACAATGTGTGTAGGTAGTAGTAGTAGAAGTACCTAGCGATCTAAGCCCCCAGGGACTCGCCGTTGTATTTGTACTTTTACATTACTAACTAACCACTTGGCTGTTGTTAAAGTCAAGTTAGCTTTAAGTTTGCTGACTTGTCATACTGTTTCTTGGCAAACACCACCGGGTCCAACCTGCTTCCGCACGCCGCAATTTCAGTTTAATTTCCAGCCGCCCCCACCAAGAAATTAACGTTCCTACGGTTTGCCCAACATTTTCAAACAACACTTGCGTTCATCGACAAACCCCATACACACATGATACAGACCTTCTAATTAACATTTCTAAAAAAAAACAATTTTATTTCAGCAATTTGTCCTAAAATAGATTCATTTTATAAAAATTTTACTAAATTGATAAAATTTAAATATTCTAAGTTGTTTACTTACTGAATTTAAAAATTGTATCATTCAAACTAGAATTTTAAGAACTTAAATTTGTTCTTGAAAAAAAACTTTTTTTTATAAATTTTATTTTCTTCAGACTCTTATGATATTCACCTATCGCAGCGTTCTTTTATTTCTGAATCCCGATAATCTGATTTCCCGCGGTAGGGCATCGCATATTCATGGGTGACCGTCCCGAAAGGGCGCCGCACTTGTCGGAACGCATGAATGCGCTTCATCAGGTTTTCGGACTGTTTGTCAACTTTTTGATTCGCACCTTTTCCCCTAGCTTCTTTCCGTTGCGGGGGTGCTTTCCACCCTCGCCAATAAAACCTATCGTTGTAGGATGCAAAATTCGCGGTCCGAAACCTGATACTCGTCGCCCACTTAAAGGAAGGAAGGAAGGTGTGTTGTATGTGACTGGAAATAAAAAATAATATCCGCTTTCGGGGGCGGACATCATCGAAAAAGATTGCGAATGTGTGTGTGTGTGTAAAGGAGGGAGACAAATGCGGCGCGAGGGGAATGCTAAAATACGCTGGGGTTGGCACTTCTTTTTGATTCCAACCCCTCACACCATTTTAACTTCGGCCACTTTCTCTCTGTGTGTGTGTATATATACACGCAGAGAGAGGAGACACATACAACTACGTTCATGGGGGTGGGTTAGAAAGAGACTTCTCTTCTGTTCCCGCCGGCCCCGTTTATTGGAATCTCCCCGATCGACGTCGCGGCCGACCCAAAGAAATATTTTGCATATCTCGCGCTAATTGCGAATAGCACCGTGATTTACTGTTCCCGATAGTTTCAGAGGGCGGAAGGGCCGCTGTTTTCGAACTTTATTAATAACCAGGGGGCTGCTAATTCGCCGGCGCCCGCGTGTCCAATAACAAAACCCTGAGCTTCTTCCCGTTTTATTCATAAGGTGTCCCGTTTTATTAGGCGGACTGTCATCCGCTTGACTGCCTCCCTCATCCCTCTCTCATCTTTCTCTTTCTCACTGATACAAAATCGAGGGTGTTGCTGTGCCACCTTTGAGAAGTACCACCTCCTACTCTCTCTCTCTTTCGGAATGGAAAGCAGTTAATATGAATACTGATTTCGTCCGCCGCCTCCACCCGCGGCGATCGGCGCCATCGATAAAGGTTTTTATCACTTCTTTCGTATTTATTCCGACTGTAATTTCGAATTCAATCGACGTAAATTAAGTTTGTCTGAGCCGCCGCCGACGTTGCCGCCACCCCATGATTTCCATTCGCTGCCTTATTATGATTACAATTTTCGCGCCCCGTGTTTACGCTACGTTACGTTTATTCGCGCGAAAGGCAACAAAAACAACAACGATGCACTTACATAATAATTTCTCTTTGTGCCGGCGAACAACAATCAAGCGATTTACACATAAAGCAAAAAAAAAAGAGAGAGAGAAAGAAGGAACAAAATAAAATTCAAATAAATTATTGCTTTTCCATTTCCTTTTCAAATCGCTTTGTACATATTTATCGTTTTCCTATTTACACCTATTTTCCAACTGTAACCAAGCTGTTTTCCTTAAACATAAAATAACTGTAACTCTATTCAAATCAATTTTCTTATAATATTTATTTGACAATTTTTATTGGCCCAAAAACACAATTTATCAAATTTATTCAATTTTGTTTATAATTAGTAAAATCAACTAATTTTTGTGTATTCTTTGTAACTTTAACAAATACACAAAATTTGTTTAATTATAGTGAATTAATAATGTTTTCTGGTATTACTTTTAAGTAAAGCTCTGATTTAAAAACTAGTAAATCAATAAACTGCTATTACATAATAATTGTATGAAATTGTATAAAGTGTGTTTAGATGTACATGTACGTTCTTGAACTTGAAATTAGAGCAACCAAATCGATCCTCGAGTCGAGTCGAACTTCATAGTTTCACAATTTTTCATATGACTTCTTTCCACGTTTCCCTTGCTCTTTGCAGCGCGTAGTTGCTCATTCTGCTTTAGTACTTATTCTATAAATAGCGCCGTTTATATGTACATTTTCCATCCTTCTCCGGTCCAGCCGATATGGACATCCGTTGCCTCACTTTCACTTGTTCCCTCTATGCGTGCATTGGATTTCCTAGTTTACGCACATATTTGTTACATTTGTTTATCCTCTCGTCTGTAATTTTATTGCACTCGCCAACACGTTTCGTCCAGTGCTCAAAGGAAAATAAATGTATAAAGTAAAGCAATGAATCGTTCGTGCCTCTTTGCTGTTGTTCTTTTAGTATGATTTCATTATT
>NW_017100027.1:3784-50683 GCF_001412225.1 Nicrophorus vespilloides | reverse complement strand
TTGTAAATTGCAGTCTACTCAGAAAACTTATCAATTGCATTAGCTGTTTGCTTTAATTAACTGATTTCCTTACTTCAATCATCTCAATTACATTATATTAATACTCACAACTGTTTCACTTATTGCATCAGTTGTGTTTTTAATTCGTATAATAATTCGCGTAACTATCAGTTATTTTGCATATTCATTTTATATATATAAAAACTTCGTAAAATTATAAAGTATTTCTTATTACAATAATATTATTAGGTTATTAAGTATGAAATGGATTTCTTATATTTTTATATAAGATAATATTTGATAATGTTGAATGTTCTTAAAATTTGATCAATTAATTTGAATAAATTTGAAGCAAAATTAATCTTAGCAATTAATAAGTGTTATAAAATTTTTCAATATTTTCAATTTCTTGATCTCTAAGATTTTACTAATTAATTACCATGGAAGTATGTCAAATGAATTCAAATACTATACATTGAATGTAAACATGAATATGTAATGTTGCCTATGTTTAGATGAACAGTTTAAGTTTGTCGATTGTTTTTGGTAACATAACAAGGCGCGTACGTGATCGATGGTACATTGTTTTCGGATCAGTATTACGCAACCGTTTCGAATTCGCGCTGTTGTGCTTCTTGATACGTGATTCAGCTTTGAACTGAACAAACTCGCAGCCGTTCTAGATTACCGGGCAATGCGTTTTTCATCATGTGCACCATCCTCAATTCCCAAGAAACGTCCTTATTAGTTGTGACGATGTTTGGATGCATCGTTGCACCGCATGAGCGCTATTCCTTTTAGTAAATATTTAAAAACCATTTTCTGTTGTGTAAGTGGAAAATTGCTGTCCAAACACGTGCACTTCGGAGCTAACTGTTTTGTTTTAGGATGTGACTTTCGAGACGCATCCCAAACGATAACACTGCGTGAGTAAGAAAGGACACGGCCGAAGACGATGGGCATGAGCTTAATCATCTGGAATTGGATGTATATATTTTAGATTTGCGAACGGTATGCAGTTTACAGTGTGCATGTGCACACGTATTGGCGAGATATGTACGTATATGTGTTTGTCCGCGCGTGTTTTTCTACGTTTAGTCGACTTGCAGTTTTGCTGCTGTTTATGTTTCCAATGCAACTATTTATTTATGTATTTACTTTTGAAATTAATTTTAATGTATGTACGCTGGAGTTTTATTAACTGCAACGAGCGCTCTCGCTCACACATACATACAAATTGGCAACAAAGTGGCCTTTCGAGCACTTTCGGCCGCAATAAATTCTCTAATTAATAAAACTAGTAACGTTTTACGTGTGTTTGAGTATATGTGTGTGTATGTTTGTGCGTGTGTGTGCGAGCGTATAAATAAACGGCGTCGCGGATTTTCGGGCGCTGGAAAAGCTCGAAGCCGTGGGATTATTATAAAACTTGTTTATTTGGTTATTATTAGTTCGATGCTTGCATGTGTACGTATGCACGAATTATGTATTATTTTAGAATTCGTCCGTTATGCAATGGACATCTAAAAATATTGCAGTTGCGTTCTTCAATTCTTCATCTGCATCACCTCTATCCGTCCTCTTATTTGCATCCTTTCTTCGATGATGCTATCCTGTATACCTGGAGAGGAGAGGGTACGAAGGGC
Organism: Nicrophorus vespilloides; assembly: GCF_001412225.1. Taxonomy (NCBI): domain Eukaryota; kingdom Metazoa; phylum Arthropoda; class Insecta; order Coleoptera; family Silphidae; genus Nicrophorus; species Nicrophorus vespilloides. The sequence continues at coordinate 49,037 of NW_017100027.1, read as the reverse complement.
CGACGATGATGGGTGGACGCGGGCGGCCGTCGCACTCGGGCGGTCGTCCGTCCCTGTAGATCTCTCCAGCCGAGGCAGGTGTAGTTGGTTTGCTTTTGCATTTCTCTAAACTCTAAATATAACTAAGTAAACAACATCTCTCATACGGGCGAGGCGGGTAGACATGTAAACAGTAAACAACATTATGTGCCGCTCGAACGTGTGCCTATACTCAGTATGTTCTGAGCCCGTGGAACGTCGTGAACGGCGCGCCGCACCGCTCGGCAGATTTTCGAAATTCGCGCCGTTTTTTCTTCGCGCAAAATTTTATACATTCATCGTTATATCTCGCTCTTCCACAAGCATCCGGTCGCGCTTTACGAAACGCGCGCGACTTACGCAACAGCCCCACCGGTGTGAAACAGAAGAAACATCCGCGAGTTGCTACAAACTTTGTTTTTTTGAATTGCATCGTATGTGCGTCGAAAGGAGCGCCAAGGTAATATCTACTAATCCTGAAAAAAAAAACAACAACAACAACGAATTATCCTTGAAAAGTGTCCTGCGTTTGAATGCTAGTGTCCAGGAAGTGCAGAGCTTTTGGCGCGCGGATAATGTCACCAGAAATGTCAGGGCCGGTCGAGGAGCAGGGCGTTTATCCGAAAGGGGTAGTAGCACTCCTCTTCATCCGTTTGTGTGGATGTGTATAAATGTGTGTGCGCGTCGCCTCGGCACGTCTTAAGTAAATAAACTTGCATCTGGCCTCGGGAAGCATAAATCACACTGGGCCAAATAAAAATATCCTTTTGTACTGCGGCCCCCGCTTATCCATAATGTATTTATTGTCCTGCAGTATTTTGTTGGCTTTTCTATATTCGCCGACGCGACACCCCCTCGGAATCAATGATTAATGCGTGTTAAATATCAGTTGGGAAGCGTCGCGACGCCGGCGCCCATTTAACCGTTCATCCGCCCGTGGGCGCTCGCACTCTCTGCCATCCCACCACCCATTAATTTGTACCTGCATTATTAAAGGTACGCACGGGGAATTGGTTTATATTGGAGATAAAGTGGCGTGCAGCGGCGTTATTTACTCTTCGCTTTATTTGTTGAGACCCGACTTGTTTAAGTACGGCCCTGCAGGAGATGTTGTGTAAACAGATTGTTCAAGAAATGGACATTGAATGGAAGAAAACATAAAAACCGAATCCTCGAGACGACCGTTCACGTGTGTGTGTGTGTATACAAGCGGTGGACAGTGGACGGACAAGCGGGGGGGAAAGAATAGAAGATAAAGAAACCATCCACTTCTCTGACTTACCCGTTCCCCGGGATACCTATCTCCTCCTCCGCCACCCATTGTTACGCAATCGCGTCTTCGACTAATCGGTTGCGAAGCCGTAACAAAAACAGACTTATCTGCCATATTTATTTGTCCTAGGAGCGAGCTACAAGCTGTCGTACATGCCCATTACATTCGTGAAATAACAATTAATGTTGTTTATTGTTTCTTGCCTTCTCCCGAAGTTGCTGCTCTATATTTAACCGCGCTTCGTAAATTGCAAGTACTGCTAAACTTCTTGCTAGATTTCATATATATATATTTAAACCATTTGCGCTCGCGAACGTGTTTAAATTGATGAACCAATCTATACTATCTCTCAACATCTTATTTATTTTTGAATAATTCAGAACAAACCAATAAACTCTTACATTATATTTGCTTATATAATCAAACATCATTTCTAACATTCACTGTATCTTCATAATGTAAATTCTCAATACAAGAGACAGTTTTTGTTGAAAAGTGAAAATATTTCATCCTATATTCAGAATCAATTTTCCTTTAGGTATAATCAAATTCCATACGAAACATTGTACAATCGATTCCACCTTTTAAACTTTTAACATTGTATTCAGATTTAAAGAATTATTAAATGTTATATTCAATTTCAAAATATTTTACTAACAAGAAGAAACAAAAGAAGGATGTAAAAGATATTTTTTATTATTAATATATTTTATTTATAATATTAACAATTCAAAATAATTGCATATGTTTTTTTAAACATAATTGTATGCTTTAGTAAATATAATAATACAAAGTAGTGTACATTTCATTCAATATTTCATAGTGGTGTTAGAAGGTAATACAGTCATAGTTTCTAATATCAATATCAAACAATAACTAAGTAATTGGTAAAAAATACAGATGAAAACTATACAAACTTTCTATATTAGCGACTAAACTAAGATTTAGTTGTTGTTTCAATCTATTTTTTTTTGTAAATTTGAAATAGAAAATTATAATTATATAATATATCTATTTATTACTTGTAACTAATTAAACTATATTATAACATTCTAATAAGTTAATTCTTAATTCTCATTTATATAAAATTGATATGTTGTAGTAAAATAGTGTATTTATATTAAATGCATCAGCTGCTTTCAACGACCGTGAATCACATTCGATTGTTTGTATGTCGATAACAAGTTTCACGCAATTACGCATATTTAAAAAAAATATTATAAATTAGATAATTTATTTTTTTTTACGTTTGTGTTACTTTTACAAGGATTTAAATTTGAAATCTTTATTAAAAGATGTATACGTTTTGTTGAGAGACGTTTCTGAAATAATGTGAAGAATCATGTTCGAAAATATTAATTAACAATTTTTATGTTAAGATTTGATTTAAATTGTTTTTGTAATTGGAATTATATAAGTTGTAATATATATATATAATTTTTTTTTTAAATATTCGAGTTCTTTCTCGTAACATTAAGCGTAATCAGCGATCGATTAGGATCGATAAGGATTTTACTGGGAATTCCGTCTATTTGCGTATCTGCTGATTTCGATTTTTCTGTATCAGCCCTTATTGATTCTGCGGCGTCCCTGAATCCCGATACTTGCGTGCGTGTGCAAATGAAACGCAAGATTTCGAACGGCCCGGGGCCGGACATTAATTTGTTTTATTGTGTCGTGTTCGAAGGGGGGGAACGGACAGTAGCGGTTTCGTCCTCATCCCTCGGTCATCCGGCGGCCACTTCGGCGATCCGTTCCTAATTTTGCGGGGGCGGCCCACCCCTCCGTCATCTGCCCCTACAATGGCGAAAGGAAAAAAAAAAGGACGAGAAGAAGAATAAAGAAAGAGAGAATGTTAAAAGCCGCTATCTCGTCGCAAAGCCGGTGCTGATTAAGTGCAAAGGGACGCCGAAAGGGCCTTCGCACAAAGATCAGTGCAGGCGTCAGCAGCCGCCTCATAATGAGATGCGGTTTCGTACTTCCAAATAAATTAAAGTTACGCTACATCGCAAGAATTTTACCAGATGGATGCACACCCGCTCCGAGGATGGGAGAAGGGGAAAAAAAATACGTGTAACTAAGGGTGGATTGGACGAGAAAGAAAGAGAGAAGGGAAAAGATTGCGAGAAGGGCCGATAACGATAACCTACAGCCCTAATCCAAACGTAAATAAGTTTAAATAGAATTGTGCAAGGGAAGCGGGATTCGATGTTGATGATGATGATGGGGAATCGCGGCCCGTTTCGGATGATCCGCGAATAAAAATAATCGGACCATTGAGATATAGTATACACTTGCATACATTGTTGCGATCAAAGAGCGACCTAAGCATGTCTGGCCGTTGCTCGGCTTCTGCTGACTTGATGGTAAATGCTGTCGAGCTGGAGTGTGTTTGTTATGCCTACTAATTGTTTATGATTCCTCGCAGGTGTCCTTTCATTTTTATCGATAGCACGTTTGTTTGCTGTGCGATGTTTGCATCTCTGCGAAATCATCTCTATGATCACGAAGTGGTGATCCAGCATCGTGTGCGTACGCGTACGTCTAAACCCTTCCGTTCGGTCGGTTTGCTCCCTTTTTTTTTTGCCTAATTTCCGTCGCCGAATGAAATTATGTAGTTGTAGAGGTAGTATCTTTTTTCCAGCGAAACGCAGCGTCCCGTGTGAATCTCGCAAACGCAGGGTCCGGGATCCGTCCGTGGACCTGGGGGGGAGGTCTACGATCCTGGCTACGGGATTGTTTTGCCCTTCTCTTTTTTCGCGCCATAAACCGACTCTTCATCAAATAAACTGCACGCCTTTGCAAATTTTCCTTTCCTACCGCACACATTCGCACATCTGATGAACGACCTCACCACCACCTTATATTATTATTATTATTATTGCTATTGCTGCGTGTACCGAGGGGGCCGCCTCCGGAGTGCTCTATATCTTCCCAACTCCTCCTCCCCACCTCCCCATCGCTGCTCTCTTACTTCTGTTATTCATCATCAGTTTCTTCATCGCCTATGTTGTTTTTTCTTCTTCCAGGGCCACTTAGGAGACAACCCTTTCGAGACTGCCGTCGGCTGGTCAAAGAACCACTTCGCTGCAGCCACGACACCCTGGCCCCACGCTCTCAGGCAATCCAGATTTTGTGTAAGTTACACTCTCTATCTATCTATCATCATTGTAATCATCATAGACATCATCATCATCATCATCGTAACTGTCAACAAACATTCGCGTGCAAAGGAATTACACCTACCCGAAACCAGTTCTGGCATTTCTCCGCCGACAATCAATTATTGTTAATTGCCGTTTACCTTTAATTTATTCACCTCGTCGCGTTTCTTTACCTCCCCCACTTCTCGTCTGCGCGCACACACATTCACAAACATTCATTCAAAATAATAATAATAATAAAAATAAGACACTCATTCGCGTTATGTTTACCGGCTCCGATGGATTGCTTAACGGTTCAAGCCCGGTGTTCTCGAACGCATCGCAAACCATTTCACAATTGCTTGGTAATAAAGTTTTTTTTTCTGGACTTAAATCTTGTTGTGCTCTGTGAGCTGTGATTCATAGGAACGTATTCACCGTCGGCAACAACAAAACTGTGCAGAAGTCGAACAAAGAAATTATTAGCAAACAAAACAAACAACAGTTGCATAATCTTCCTTCGAAAATCCAAAAAAAAAAAAAACATTCCGCTTCTCAAATTATTCAACTGCTTTTTTTTTTACATAAAATTTTGTATATTTTTAATTTGATACAATACGATTCAAAATTTTTATCTTCTATTAACGTTCTTCCAAAGCAGTTATTAATTGTATAAACTTTAGAACAGTTTTATATTTTATGATTTGCTATTTTATTTAAGCAATATAAATAGTTTTCTTTTCAATTTACTGTTAATTAATCACTTTTTTTTTTAGTCTAAATAATAATTAGAAGAATGGAATGAATTTCGATGACTATTATAGAACTGAGTCGATTACGATGTGTCCATTGTTATATTCATGTTTGGTATTATAAACAAACGCGACCGCACACATTCATCACTCGATGGTTTTGGTGTTTGCGTCATCCGTGTACAAATAAATAAACAAACAATTGTAACTGCGTCGATTGATAACATCGTTCCGGCGATTAGGCCATCTTTGAAATTCCGATAAGTACTAGTTCTCCTTGCAAAAATTAAGCAATTACTTGTTTAGCAAATTAGGATTATATAATTGTAGAAACAAAATTAATGATTTTTCAAATCTTAAAACTTAATGAAAAACATACATATTGAAATAGTCTTAGGAAAAGAAAAACAGTATTTTAAATTATTATTTTTTTTTGTTTGCATGAGTTTTCTTGGTTTTTCTTGTGGAAATATCGGCATATTTCATTATTGGCGTAATTCGCGCAAAGTTGGCCAATAAAAGTTATTGCGCTTTCCTTTATGAAAAATTGAACAATCCCAGGATATGCCGTTGAAGTGTATGAAAGCAAAGGACAATATCCTCTCTCGCCGGCTTTGAGTTTCTTTAGTTTCCTGCCACTTCTATTCTCTTCATCTGCTTCTTCGACTGCGTCCTTTTTTTTTGCTCTCTTCTCTTTCCTTTCTGCTTCTTCCGTGAATGAATTAAAAAAAGGGGACAATATAATATAAGACCGGGTTCATCCCTCACGATTTCTCCTCCGTCTCCCTCTGAAATTTACCCACCCTCTTCTATATATTTTTTTTGCTCTGTTCTTCCCGATGTGTACTTTATTACTCAACCGAACGTTACGTCATCTTGTATGGAGTTAAATATCGATCAGGGACCTCGAATAGTGCGTTTTTTTTTCTCTACAAATTTACTCCACATCTTATAATTACTCACCAAATATTTGTGGGGTAACCGACTGTGTGTGTACGCGGCTGTTTCGTTCTCTATTTTTATTTTCCATGTTACACAATGTCCACTCGGGGCTCTGTTTTTATTTATTCATCCCCCTGCCCATTCCGCGTATTGACAGTTGCATTAGCGAGGGGGAAAACTTTGGGCAATTGTTTAAATATGGATTATTGTTTTTTTTTTCTTTGCCTGTTTGTTTCCTTCGTACGTTCCTTCTGCCCTTCCTTCGAGTGGTGCAATAACTGCTTGGGCTCCCCAAAATCCGCGGCACAAACAAAGTGTCTTCTCGTCCTCCCCCGTTCCAGGATCGTCGAAGTTATTATGATACTATTATGGTGTAAACAACAAACAAGGGTGCGAGGCCGAGGCAGAAACGAGCTCCGCCGCTACCCTCTGGAAAACGCCACCCCCTCCACCCCCCACGATACCCTCTACCGCCCCCGCACAGGCTTCGCTCTCGGAGCGCGCCGCCAGATAAATATGGGAGATAAGGGAAATTTTTAACGCTCCCACTAAATTGTATTTGGAGAACCTTATTTAAATTACTCTATCCTTCGCTAGATCCAGCGCAATCATTCCGTTTCCATTTCTTCTTTCGCTTCATTTTATCCTATCTCTTTCATTTTATTTACTTTAATTCGTTTCTTTTTAATTAGCAGTTGATTAAACGCGCCCAAACATGTACACGCGAACCCCCGCATAATAATTTAAATATTAAAATTCTGATTGCACCGGTTCTCATAATTTTTTTTTTCTTCCTATTTCTCTTCTTTTTTTTTTTTCACTCATCCGCAGCACTCGAGCATATTTCCGCGACCGCTTCGAAAAATTAATTATTCCTTCTGAAAACGAGAAAGAGACATTAAAGATTAAAAATTTCATTGGCGTTTTCCTCATATTTTTTTTTTCTACTGCTTTCATATACCTTTTTTTTTCCCTCGTTTATCCTGGGAAGTTTCCGCGTGTCCAAGAGTTTCCTTGCATTTTTGATTTCCAACCGCAAACGAGATTAGCGTCACATTTTTATTTTAATAACAATGTGTTTATCCAACTTTGCCAAATTTGTATTTCTAAAATAAGTGCGTGTTATACATGAATCACTGATTTTAAATTAACGTTAAATTTTACTATTCGACATCCATTATGTTTTCGAAGTGTTTTTACAATCTGGATCAAAATTTTATTGTCGTAGTTTCCTGTGGTGACAACAATTTTTAATGTTTCCTGCGTCAGGGAATATTCTAATGGTTTTTTGATTTCCGCATACCACAATTCAGATTAATGTCGTACGTTACATTTTCCAAACATTAATCCATAAGCAATATATGTGTTTATCTCAAGTATAATATCTTAAAAATGTTACTTGAAATAACGTTTGCCATTAAGTTTTCATAAGCATTTTCCTGTTTTCATTGTACGTCCTGTAATTCAAACGGTTATGTCCCATGAAATTTCAAATATACAGAACATTTTATTCTAACGAAAAAAAAATAACGAGGTATGTATTACACATGAAACAACATCTTTTATTTTTTGAAATTCAAAATTTCATTGACGTTTTCTTATTTATTTATTTTTTGTCCTATGAAGGTTTCGTAGGGTTTCCTTGAATTTTTTCGATTTCCGCAGACCGCAAACGAGATTAGGGTCACACGGACACGTCACATTTTCCAAACATCATTCCATAAACAATCCGTGTGTGTTTGTGTTCGTCTCTGTTTGCGTTTACTTCATTTTCCTTCTTTATGTTGTTGTTGTTGTTGTTGTTGTGTTTTATTTTATTTTTTTTTCCTTCGCTTTTATTTTTCTCTGTCTCTCGTTCGTTCTTCTCTTTTCTTTCCTTTTTTTTTCGGTTTTCGAGTAAACAAATAAACTACGAATGGGGAATTTTTATCGAGAGAACCCAGTGGCGTGCCTCGAGGTTCGAGCAAGGTCGCCCGATTTTGTGTATGTACATTACACAAGACGCGCGAAGTCGGGACCTTGCGATTCCCTTGCTCCGCAAATGAAAGACCAAACACAATTTTTGTGCATGTGTATGGTGTACGTGTGAATAGGTGTGCGAAACGAAGCAAATTTATGAACGTTCATGTGTGTGTGTGTTTTTTATTTTATTGTTGGAACAATAATTGTTATTTTTATTTGCTCGCTCATCCATTGCGTCGGTTATTTATTTGTTTGTTGTTTGTTTCCATAAACATAATATTACTAATAGTTAAATACAATATTTTTTTTATTACGAAACAATGCTACAATATAATAAAATTACAGCGAGAGGAGAGTTCAGGCCTCGGGTACGCTCACACATGTACACACACACGCACATATTTGTGTGTGTGTTTGTGTATATGTACACTCGTAGGCTTGGAGAGCTCGGCGAGCGAGCGCACACACATGTTTGACTTCATTTGTGATGTAAAAAAATATAACCTTCCAATATTTCTAATTCAGTCATCTCGAGTAAACAAATGACGTAAATTTATAATAAACAAATAAACATGATGTGTAGATAAAAGATGTTTATTATTCTGCGGAGTGCGGCTCGGAGCACGGAGCATGCCGTCGTCCTTGTCGGTCGCACGCCGACAAATCCTGTCGACTGCGACAGGAGATCGCCTACTTTGGCGAAACGCGCGCGGTATGTTGTTATTTTTGTGTCTGTACGGTGCGTTCCGCGGCGTACATTACATTACGCACTATAAACGGTCCCATCCGTACACACGCGTCTGTTTTACTTCGCGCCGCGTTGCACAAGTGGCGTTAGACAAGAGAGAAAGCGAATAAAAAGAAAACCGGAAAACCGGAGGTTCGACGCTCCGAAAAGCGCGTCTCTTAAGCCCTATTCCGCTCTCTTTGGTGGGGGCTGCTATACCGACAACTGTCGGACCACGCGGATCGTCCGGTGGTGGTGGGGCGCGGACCATTAGGCACTCTCCGCTCTCAACCAGGAGTACCATCAAAGGTCCTTCGAAGGTACCCAACTGGTTCAAATTTATCAGTGACGCTATTTACCAGCAACCAACCAGTGTACCATCTTCTTCAAGTTACTCACGTGCAATTCAGTAGTGAAGGGCCCATCTTCAAAACGCGTCAACTTTCCAAACTTTCGATTCCGCTAACCAGAACCACATGGTCGACTCAGGATCAACTCTTGTTACACTGGTGGAGCTACTATCCACGGCGACCTGGAACTGTGAAGGGCAACAACTTCGGCCCAGGTCCTTGATATAGCTATAGCTATTGTGCAACTCGATCCACGTTGACGAGGAGATTACAGGAGAATTTGCATTCAAGTATGAGCGCAATCATCACTTTGGTGACGTATAGTTTAAAAATACATCCACCCTCGTGGTTCTTGCAAAAATTGACCATCTGCTGGTGAAGTATGCTTATTTATTGTATTTTGTGTGTATGCGTTGCTTTTCCGCTCCTTCGCGACATGCAAAACCGGGATTGCCTACTATTTGCGAAGGTCCCCATCCAACCTTCATCATATGCGTCCTGGAGCTTTGCTCTCAAAGCGCACAGCTTTCCTTTTAAAACCAATATTTCAGCACTTACGAGCTTAGCGTTCGTGCTTATGAATAAACTATGCATTTCATACATGTGGAAATTCTCACCAAATTTACTTACAACATATTTTTTTTTTACTCAATAATTTCACAAGAAATTACGACATCTTTTTATTTTATCCATCTTCTACATTTACTTTTAAATACCGCTGGACTATTCTCACACAACATTTTAAATTGAACCAGATTCTACAAAAAAGTAAGACATTTATTTAACATTAAATAGAAATGTACACAAATTCAACAAAAATTTACTAATAACTTTGCAAGAAATTGTGGTAATTTGATAATTTAACAAAAATGATGCAATTTTGTTTATAAGATTAGTTTATTACTAATTTCATAATTTGTACTGTAAATAGAAATTCATAAATGTGGAAATTCTAACCAATTTGATTTATATTTAAAAACATGTCATTATTTATCTAATTGTTTACAGTTTATATTATAAACAAGTAAAACAGCTTATTTCTAAAATAGAATTGCTTTCCAGAAGAACAATTAAACAATTCAAATCTTGTGTCATTCAAAAATTTGTTCTATTTTTAATTAAAGAAAATTGTATAAAACTTGTTTTCTTCATTTCCAACTAATAAATTATAAATACAATAGGTTTTTCAACGTAAACAAAAAAATAGAAACAATCTGTACCAATTATAATCGAAGTATTGTAACACTGAACTCATTCACACAATGCTTATCGATGGATAGTTTTGAGTGTAACCTTGTAACAAATATAGATTCTACTATCGAGAGAAAAAATGTAATTGAGAACATTCAATGAAATTACAATGAAAAATTGAACATTTTCCTAAAAAAACAAAAAGATTTTTATAAGAATTCTTTTGTTAATTTTCAAATGTGAAATTGTAATTGAAAGTTTTCAGTAACAATTATGGCAGTTGATATTTAATATTAGTTCTGTACGGAATGAAATGCGCTCTGGTTCTTTGATAGGTTTCTATTGACAATGGCTTTAGCATGCAGAAATTCAGATTTCGATCAAAGAATATTTTATTTAGTATGTAGATTTTGGTATTCAGCGCGCGCTTTGAATGGCGGAAAAAGTGTCCGTAACGTTCGGTGTACAAATAGCGCGGAAACAAAAGTTTTGTTTGGTTTCGCTCGTGAACATTGTACGAAAGTTTCGCTTGTTGGATGCGGCGGCGGCAGCAGCAGCAGCAGCGGAGGCGGCGATACCGATCTCTGCCTCTTTCTCTCTCTCTCTGGGGCGCAATATTTAAGGATAGTTTTCCGGGGGTTGGAAACTCGGTGAGCATTAGCGCCTAATTGGGACAATATTTAACCGCACGCCGGTAAATCGATCACAACACGTTGATCGTGTATATTGTTTATTTCGCGAATACATTTAAGCCGCACGATCGGTGAATCTGATGGACCTGGGTTATGGGTGGGCGAACACTGGGGTGCTTTCGATCTGTTTCCGGTTTAATAATTCACCCAATTTTATTAACGTCTGTTTACCGAGCGCAATTAAAAATTCATCGTCGACCGACGCGTTTCCGTCATCATCAGTAAACAACAAACAACATCGACAGTATTCCCGTCGCCGCAACAACAACAACAAACAGCAACCACATCGATTTTAATCAAAAAGCATATATTTCCATGTATATGTATAAAAATAATGATAAAACTAGTGCAACTGCTTGAAAATAAATGTATGTCGCTATTTGTTTTGGGTCATTTATAATGTGGATTTCCACATCAAAATGGTCGATAACCCTTTGATACCGCGTTTTCTATTGTTTACTTTACGTTATATATATACATAAAATTTTTATTTGTGTCAATCAATACAATAAACAAATAAATTCAAATAAAATTGATGACCGTTGCGGCACAAACGAACAATTAACACATCATTTTTAATTGACAAATTTTATAATCTAATTTACTAAACTCACTTTCAAATTTAATTCTCCATTTAACAAAAAAAAAACAAACAAATTGGTTAATTATTTCATATTTGAAAATAAATGACATAAAACATAATATTTATAGAAAAAATCTAAATAAATTTATTTTTGTTCATTTTGTTTCATCTTAGTTACTAAAAAAACTACAGAAAATCAAGATTCTCAAGACAATGATTCATAACACTATAAACTGTATGTAATCTAAATACAATTTCAATTACGCTATGTAATTGCAATAAAATTGTAGTAAAACAAACAATTTTCTAAGATTTATATTAAAAAATACAGGTAAATATTGGGTGAAGTAAACAGTTCTGAGCGATGATGGTAAAAAAGTGGCCTCAAGTTTCAATCTCAAAATTATGAAATTGCTTTCAAAATGGACAAAAGTTATCGAACAAAACGGCGCATATTTGATCTAAAGCTGAAAATTCTAACTTTGTTAATTTCATTGTTGAAATAAAGAAAAAAAAACAACGCTTAGAACTTTTTACTTCACACAATACATCAATTAATCTGATGATTATTTAGTGTAAAAAATTGGATAATTTATAAAGTGAAAATAAGTACAAATAGTTTTATAAGATTTGTAATAGAATTAAACAAATTGGAGGATAAGTGCATTTCTGGGATCAGAAAGGAAATAGAAATACATTTTGTCCGGAATGTGGGAATCGGGTTTCCATTAAGAGTTATTATTGTTTGAGATTTCAATGTTTGAATAGTTTTCGGGGTGGTGGTAGTGGTGGTAATCTTTTTTTGCTCTCGCCTCGTTGTTTTTCTCTTTGGACCCTCTCTTCCGTAGTGTGTATGTTTTGGAAGATTCAACTCTGTCAACGGTCGTCCCCTATTTGAGCTTTTTAATATTGGAAGAATCTGTTGGATTTGGTACGTGAAGAGCGTGTGTGTACATTCTTCTTCTCCAACGTGTTCAGAGCTTTAAGCTTCCGTCCTTCTTTCTCGCGCTTCTGAACGGATCGTTCCTCCTTCTCCTTGCACACACACATTCACATTTTTTCTTCTTCGCCGCGTTGGATTTCGTGTGGCACCGTCTGCGGGCTCAAGAATAAATAAAGGAAATGCCGCTTCGGGGAAATATTAACAAACATTTATTGTGTGTATTTATCTAAATCGGAGAGAGCGGCATCGTTTGTTGCCGCACGCTGTATACGTATATGTTTGCGTGTGTGTATTTGTATGTGTATGTGTGCATGGGTCATGCATATTTTAGCGAGATTCTCGTTCCTCGTGGTTGAAGATGGATGTGTGTGCTGGGGGGAGCTGCACAAACAGACCTCCTACATCCCACCGACGACTGACAATTATCCAGACTCGATAAAGCCTTAACAAAGACAATTATCGATTGGAGTTAATTATTAGAAATAATGAAGACTGCAGCGTCCCCGGAACCATTTTTAATTATCACTTTTAAATCCGCTTTTAAGGGCTAACGGGACAAAAGCTTAAAGGAGGAAACCCTCAATGCGCACCGCGCTATTTCCCTTCTTTCATTTCAAATTTCGCGATCTGATTGCGATTTCACAGGTCACCGGAATCCATTGTACACCCTCGACACTTCTATATTTTTTTTTCTTTGCCCTCTCCTCATCTTCTTCATGATTCTTTTCAATTTTTCGCCTTCTTTCGTCAGAAACAATAAAACGCTGGATAAACTCTCTTCTTGAAATTATCTGCACTTAATATGCAGAAGGGCCGAAGGGTGGAGCGACGATGGCACCGCCACCTCAAATCCCCGGGAATAAAAATAAATACCATATTGATGGATTTGTTTACGTTACTCTTTAATGCATCGCATGATGACTCGCTGCATTTTAGGTTATCCCGCTTTGGGGCTTTCCGTAAACAACGATGATGTTACACTTTTCACCCCCCGCGAGCGCGCGTCGCTGTTTTTCCACGAAAAGAAGGAAGGAAAAAAAAAATGAGTAGAGAAGGCCATCTCCCCATGTATATTTATTTTCCAATCTCGCCCCATAAAACCACACACCACTTAGTTTTCCACCAATTACACCTCCTATGTTTCCTTACTCTCATCCCTCTGATCCGAATCATTTAGAAAAAAAAAATATACATTTCATACATCTAAATTTATTAACTATAACGTTTTTATTTTACTATCAAAATCTAAAGACTTTACACTGTTATTTCGGTTGATTATGCATCATTTCAATGCGTTGCTTCCATTGTTGTGATTACACGAATAAAAACAATATTTATTCGTGTTATCTCCACTAATGTTTATAGCACAAATACAAATAAAACCACTTTATCGCTTTGGGAAATGCCAAAATATGTTTTGAACTTCGGATAAGCTAATACCATGTTTGTCATTTCCAAACACTTGCTTCTACAATTATATGTTTATCCGGAATTACCAATTTTTATTATATAATTCCTAATAAACAATACTAATTCATTATTTCACAACTAAATATATTTTTATAAATAGACAAATAATAAAATAATTCTTTAAATATTTGTCAAATAAATATTTAAAGAATTACATTGCATAAATAAATACAAACTTAACAAAAGATAATTTATGACGTATTAGAAACAATGTAATTATATAATAACAATAATGTAATTGTTTATTAACATTTTGAAAGGATATTTAAACAAATACAAATATCAAAAACTCAGTATAATTCGTTTAATTGAATGAAATAAAAAATATTACAAACGAATAAAGTAAATTAAAAATGTCTTATTTTTTTTGTTACATTTTTGAATGGAAATAGCTTAAGTTTCGGAGATATTTTTTTATTAAAAGAAGGGCATTGATATTATCTTTCTGAAATTTATGCAATTCGGTTACTTCAGTGTTCGATTTATGAAAGAAGTCGCAGCATTTCGCATCCCTTCATTACTTCGAAAGAGTACGGCGGATTTGAATTTCAATATAAAAAGCGAGGAAATGGAAGAAGAAGAAGAAAAAAAAATGATAGAAGTATAACTTAGGTAATTTTCATTTGAATTACGATTCGGAGCGACTGTTGCGTCGCAATTTCTATTTTCGAAGCAAGCTTCCCTTTTGTACATTCTATAATTAGGCACAAAAGTCTTGATTTATTAATTCGTCAGTGTTACATGCAACTCACGTGACGTGAGCTTTACTGTGACCAATCGATGAAAATAATACGTTATTGTTTACGAAATAACGCGTGATATATTACATCGACATATGTTTTCCTCGTTTTCAAAACACACAACTCACTTCAAGAATATTTTCGAAAAATCAAACTTTATGAATTCATTCATTGATTTATTTCGATAATCTACTAACTGATTTTACAATTTATTATACTTTTCGAAATTTTATTTAAGAATTAAATTCTCTTTTCTTTTAGGAATTGTTAGAAAATTTCCAAATTGTTTTAAGTACATATTTTGAACAGTATATATAAAAATATTCATTTTAAAACTTCGTCAAATTTAAAATAACTACACGTGACAACATATATTTAAGTATTGCTGTAAATCTACTACCTAAACAAACTAAGTAATTTCATAGTAAACTCGTAAAATAAATAATTTTGTCTCGAAGTTTATATTAAAAAAAATACAGTTAATAATAATATAAAGCAAATTTATTCAAATCTTCAATGCAAAGTTATTTTAGTTATTCGAGATGATTTATAGCTAACACATTTGTGTGGCACTCGTATCTAATTTCCTACTGTTGTTTTCGTCTACTGTCTCCTCTCCATTAGTAGAATACAATGTAGTTTACGATGATTAATCCTTCGATTTTATATCATATACATTGGAACCTCGCTTAACGAGTTTAATCCGTTCCAAAATTTCCGGATTTTTACTCGTATAGTGAAACATGTTAAAAAATAATCATAATATGTGTACATAAGTTTTAAAAATGATGTAGCAGGCGCGCAATCCGGGACTTCTCATCGCCATGTTCTACTGTATTTCTATAGATTTTATGTAATTAGTCCAAATATGTTTTATAATATTTTCAGTAAGTTTACATAATATATATATAATAAGAAATTTTCTTGAGAAATTCTTGATGGAAATGTTTGAGGAATGAAAGATGGAGGAAAGCGGAAAAACAGGTTGGTTGCTTGATAAACTATGAATTGGTTTAATGAAAGGGTTGTTTAAAAATTCGCCCCGGAGCGGCGTTCATTAGTTTATTGAAAGTTCGAGGAGTGATTGATTTAAGTCCGCTCGTTCCCTTTTCTTTTCCTTTCCTTTCCAGCACGTGGCTGTTTTTCCGTTTTGGATTCAAATAGGAGACGGGAGCAATCGTAATTGATTTGGCCGAGTGCGGCTTTAAACGTCATTTAAGTGATTTATCTCCAGAATTGGTTTTAGTGAAGCAGCGAAATATCAATAAAAAAAAATGAAGGTGACAATGAGTATTCATAAACTTTTAAATTCATTTATTTTAAGAAAGTTTTTTTAAAATAATTTTACCAAATTTGTCATATAGAATATTCTAGGTTTTAATTTTATTTACTTTTTAGTACATGAACATATTATAAAGTATTGAAAAAAATATTCGAACAGTAATTTATTTACAATTTTGTAAACTTATTATAAATTTATTAAATATTCTAGTAAATGACAAAAAAATAAATAAAATATTTTGTTAAAGTTCTGATTCAGATGTTTCAATTTATAAAATGTAAGTTTAATTTTTATTTTTTAATTATCACTTGTCAATAGAAATACTTTTTCTGAAAAAGTATTAAAACTTAGCTTTGAAAAATAGCAATTTAAAATGTATATTTTGAAAGGAAAGTTTATTTGGAAAAGCTACGTGATTATTAGTAAATGTAATTATGTATATTATGCAATTTATTGTTTTTTTTAAATATTTTAATTATGAAAAGTAAATTTTGTCAATTTCGCATTTATATTCACTGAAATATAGTTTCTATTATATGAATACAATGTAGGTTCTTATTTCTGATAAACTACATAAAGTTATGACACATTGGTAATTATGATTAAAATGTAGTAGATTGATTCATCAACATTTTATCAATTTAGTAAATATGTTGGTTTTGAAGAATGTAGATTTGAAAATGTAAATTGTAAACGTGTGTATTTTATTTGGAAGTTACGTGAAATTCAATATAATGTCAATTTTGCATTTATATTCACTGAAATATAGTGAATACAATGTAGGTTCTTATTTCTGATAAACTACATAAAGTTATGACACATTGGTAATTATGATTACAATGCAATAGATTGATTCGTAAAAATTTTATCAATTTTCTAAATATGTTGGTTTTGAAGAATGTAGATTTGAAAATGTAAGTTTGTAAAGGTGTGTATTTTATTTGGAAGTTATTGAATATAAAAAGAAATCTGATCATTAGTTTTTTTTTAAAGTTTGATTGAATGAAATTCTTTAAGATCACGTTTGTTTTTCTTTTTGGAAATAGATAAATTGCAATTGATTTGGTTTGAAATGTAATTGAAGTGATTGAATCCCGGCGCCTCCGCCGAATTATCTATAGATTTTTGTAGATGGACATGTCGATTCCTTAATTATTGCAATCGTTTCAGATGGGCGGGAAGGGGGTGGTAACATAGCGTCTTGTGATCAGTTTTTGTTCCCGTCCTATTCGTTCATGTTATTCGAAGCATATGCTTTTTTTTGTGTGTGTTTGATGGAGGTTTTCTGTTGTTAGTACAGTGCAAGTACAAGTTGCATTGTTGTGGGAGGGTTGTTTGGCACGGGGTCGAAGGGTTGGCGGCCGAGAAGTGTCCCGGAGCGGTCCGTCGCGATGTTGACCGCTGCCGGCGAGTTGGAGGCGTGGTGGAAGATCGCGCAGCCGCCACCTGGTTGGCACGAGGAGCTCCACGACCCGCCCAATCACGAATCCGCGGATCCGCGGCTCCGTGGCTCCGTGCGCGGACCACATCCCATACGCCGCACGTTTTATTCTATTTTCTTGTCTACGAAACGGCAAAATAAAAGATCGCTACCGCCGCCGCCGCTGCCGCCACCACCGCCGCCTCCGAGGAGCTGCATACCGTTAGGGCGCACGCCTGCCCAGGGCCGGCCCAGAGAGCTAGGCTAACCTCCCGGTTACGCCAATACAGCGGACCATGGTGGGGTCTTCCGCACACTTGCAGACCAAAATAGAAGAGCAAGACTACGACTACCGCCCTCTTCACCCCCCCGCGACAAAAACGCCGCCCGGCAAAACCAAACCCCCAACCCTCCGCCGCCTCCCAGCTGAGTTATGTAACAACTATTGAGCCGCTCAGCCATATGTCTCGCTCCGACATAACACCGAAACAATCAAACTTGCATCGTAACTTCCGCCCCATGTGCAGAGAAGTCGCGGACAAGTGTCCATATACCTAAATTTCCCATCAACTTCTTTCTTTTTTTCAACCCCCCCAAAATTATGTCATCGGTTGCGATAAATACATTCGAAACAAATTTTCCTTCAGCGTATATAATTAGCGCCCACCCAGAATCGTAATTGCGTGCAACCCCCGTCGAAGACTTACCATGAATGTAAATGGTTCATCCGATCTTTTCATTGCTTCCTTCCCTCTGCGTGTGCTTTCTTTCTCTTTCTCTTTTTCTCCTCGAACTCTAATTTATGTTTTTGACTTTAATTTCTAATCTCTTCGGAAAGCCAGTTTCTTCTTCTTCTACTTCGAGGGCGCACTTCCGTAATTGCAGCGCAGCGTCTGCTTTCTTTTTCCTCCTCTTTCGGAAATCACACATTTATCGAAGCCGAAAATTTAATTCATTTTTCCTGCAAAACCCCAACGCCGCCACCCCACAGCCTCGACTCTGCATGTGCGAAAATTCATTATTATAAATTCCTATCACGTAGGCAATATTTTTAAAAAAACGCAGCGTTATTTTCCTGTAAAAAATGTCATAATCATACTATCATCCCCTAATTTAGGTCCGCTCTCTTTCCCCTCGGCTCGCTCGCTCGCGATACAGGAGATTCCTGATAATTTGATTTTTATTCCTCCTCGAGATGCCGCAATTACCGCACACTTCACGGCTCGCATATATTTATTATATAAATCCGCCACCCTCGGAGACACCCTTCAATACCCCAATCAAAGCAAAATAATCTATATACATATATAGAACACACACCTTTATTGATTCAACCGAAAGAAAAACTAATTTAATGATTTAAAATTTGCTTAATCATAATATTACATAATTATTCCAATATTCACATTAATTAATATTACTTACTAATAATAAATAATTTTAATGTGATTTTTTTCATAGTTAATTGCTTTTTGCATACTCAATAGTAGTGATTAAATTTTTAAAAAGTTCTTTGTTTTATAACTGATCCAATTAAAATTAAGTGGTTTGATTCTCTCGGGAGATGGTGCGAAAGCAAAAACCAAAATAAGTAATTTACCTTCTTACATTTGTAATTTGAAATGCTCACAGAATTTCAAATGAAGTCATTTTAACTGTATTGATTGAAGAAAAATGAAGTCATTAAATTTACTATCATACAAAATTCGTTTCATTGAACTTCTATTTTTATCTTAATATATTTCTAATTGTAATTAAATTTTTTTCTGATTTGACAATTTATTGAATACATATTGATTTTTGTTTAAATTATCAAACTTTATTCTTACTTAATAAAAATAGTTATGTCATATAAACAAAATTGTTGAAATGATGCTGATTTTAAAAATTGTAAAAATTGATTGTCTGTTGAAATTGTGATGTTGAATATTATGAACAGTTGAAATGTAGGAATCTAACCTTGCGGATGGAAGTAATAAATTGCTGGGATAGATTTAAGAAACCGCTATAAATCACTGGTCGCGGCGCTTCGATGGCTCAATCAAATAAAGAAGAAGAAGAAAAATGCAGATGATGGTATTTTTCGTTGGTGTGTTCATTCCTTGAAGCATATATAGATAATGCGACTGGGGGTGGAATTAAATTGTTCCATCGCCTAGGCATGAACCAATTAAAATGTTTAAACAAGAGCCAATTGCATTTTTAATCGAAGGCCTTCGCCTCATCAATTTTTATTACGGTGAAATTTTAATGAGCCTCCCCAGTTTTTCTCGCAATGTTTCAAAAGGGGGCGGCGTGAATTTTGTTTGCGGGTCGCGAATGATTTATGCATTCGAGCCTTAATGAATCGTGGATTGATATTTTGGGATACAATAATCAAGTCGGGGTAACAAGTGATATTGTATTATTCATGGCTCCTTGAGGGCACGATCTTAGTTTCACCCTCCTCACTGCAAAACGTAATTACGTAAATGCGCGACAAATGACGTGCGATTTGGGTGGACGAAACTGTAACTGTAAATAAGTCCGCACTTCGATCTGAATGGGGTGGGTGGCCGAAAGTTTCGATAATCAAGAGGGGATGCGAATGCTTTTGTGTCGCTTTTTCCTCCGTGAGAAATCACCCCTATTTCGGGACGCTCGGATGCAGGAGACGTATATATCGCGATTGCACCTTTGTTATTTATTATTCTCAGGGTGTGTTCGCGATGATGGGGGCTACGGTTAATATATAATTAAGTGGCCTTTCTCTCGCATACTCGACGAGTGCGGAATGGGGTGGCCGGACCCGGTAATACCTAATATAATGTAGTAGACGCAGGGCTACTACTCAGAAGCGGCGCGTAGTAGATAACTCGGTCCTATTATCCAGATTATCCTTTAAACGGGATAAATGACCGCCAGCGACCCGCGTCTGTAACTGCAACTTATCTGCTTCCTTTCTAAGTACACGCCAAATCATACATACACCCACGAATATATATATATATATATATATTTTCCGGGGAAATGTATTTTTTATTCTGATTTTTTTTTGGTGCCACTCCCCGGGATAAGTGGTTGCGTGCGTGTATATATAAATGACCATATCTAACAGCCGTAAAAAATAGGCGCATTAGGCTAAGGATTGTGCGAAAAGGGAGTTTATCTGAAATGGACGAGTGTCCGGAGAGCGATAAAATCAAGAGCAGGTCCCGTCGGGATTTTGCGTGGGGGGTGCGAATTGTGCATCACCTCGCTGGACCGATTGCTGTTTGTTTTATTAAATCGGCATCGTTTTCTCACGCCGCATTTCGTCCTTGTTGCAGGATGATGGCAAAATGGAGAAGGACGTAGATGGAGATGGTGCAATCAACCTGTCGACATCTCAAAGGCCCTCCGCAGCCACGACTCCAAATGATGGCGTGCAACCCGAAGACGTGGAACAAGTAAGTGCCATTAAAATCGGGCGAGTGTCCTTTCTAATCAGGACCTGTGCGGGCCTCGTAGCAGCACGAAAAGTAAAAAAAAAAAACAAAATTAAGGAAGGCAGAAGAAATCCCCGCCACCCTTCCGTTCCTTTCTTTCGCACCCCTACCGCCCTTTCCGTTACTAATGCATTTGGATTTTTCATCTTAATTGAAAGAGTTTGGGGCCAGCTGTCCCCAATATAAAGTGAGACACTTCGTGTTTAGATGCGGTGTATGATTGCGAGCCGGATTTCGCGCCTTGCACCCCCTCACTATAATTCAGGTCCTTGATGGATGTGTTCGATAAAGTTTTTCTCGCCCTTCCGAAATTAAGATATTTGGCGCCGTCTAATTAGAAATGAAGCTAATTTTGCATTCCTTTTGCTCTCTCTCTCGGATACATTTTTTTCTTCTTCTTTCGTTCGTCCTCGTCTCCTTCTTCCTCTTCGCCGTACTTTAATTAAAGGACTTTTAACAAATGCCAGGTGCCTTCTGTTCCACCTTTCCCGCTTAATGTCGAAATTAAAAAGGCGGTTTTTAAATATAATTTAATGTGAATTCGGTGAACTTCCTCGGTCCCACTGACTGTCGCCAGACTTTAAATTAAAAACAGAAACTTCTCTTGAAAACCTGCAGCGGCTTCATAAATTCCATTTTTAACACTTTGGCCGTCGATCCGATGGGGGACGGCGGCCGTGCGACCCTAGCCATGCACACAAACACCCCCTTCAGTAAATATTCTCCGATGGCTGGGAGTAGGAGGAGGTGGAGGTGGAGGAGGAAGAGGATGAGGAAAAAAACACAACGGCAGGGTGTCCGACGACCGTCCCCATAATGAATCGCAAATATGTCTGGGAATCTATATGAAAAGCCGATACAACACGTGCTCGGAATGGTCACGTTGAGAATGCAATACCGTATCGATCACGTGCGTACGTGCACCCTTTGACTCGCAGACTTAATCAAAAACCAATGATGATCATCATCATCATCGCAATGTTTTGTTAAGAAAACGGATGGTATTATTTATTTTAAATTCCATTTTTCTCCTTCAATTTCTTTTTAATTTCTTTTTTTTCTTCTTCTTGCATAGCCACCCTCGCTAACTCCAAGGGCGAATCCAATTAAGTCTGAATGTTGTGATATAATTTTATTTTTATTTATTCAATAAGGGCGAGCTCGGCTTTTTCGGGTTTCCTTAATTTTTCTCCTTTGTCGCGCGATGGGGTGCAAATTTAATTCGCGATGTTGTTTAATTGTGGTTGTTAGTTGCGGAGGCGGCGTCCGTTCCCCGCCACCGCTGCTTCATTATGAATATCGGGGGTGGTCTTTTTCCGCTTTTGGCTCGCAGCCTCCGCCTTCTCGCGCGTGATGCTTCGGATGGGATGGGTATTATTTCAAAGAATTTGCATCGCGAATTAGGACGAAGAATCAAGTAAATCCTGTAATTACGCGATACATTTTATAAATGAGACGACGCCGTCGATAAATTCCCTTTCAAACTTTTCTCTCTCCCCAAGGCTTTCATCCGCCGTAATCCACTTTGAATGGAAAGTAAGCAAATAATTTTCGAACACGTTGCATTTTTGACCCTTTCTGTTTTCTTTCCGCGTAGTCCCCGATTCAATTTCGAGGGAGTCATTTTCATACGATCGTTTCGGAACACCACACCACACCACACCGCACCCCCCGCGTTAAGATGATGACGATGGTCGGGACAGGGAACTGGAACAAATGTTGTATGTGTACGGCGAGAGCATCGGGGGCGGCGAGGAGGAGTGTAGTGTAGCTTTGAGCAACCGAAGTTAGAATGATGTGGTGTTGACGTTTTGCGATATAGCCGGCATGCAAAGACTAAATTGAATTTGGGACTGGCCGGCCTGTTTGGATTCCAGGATGGTTGTTTAGTTTGCCGGAACAAAGAAAACAGCCATGTGTTTATTCTGCTTGAAATAGCAGCCACTCCCCGAGTCGGCTCTCCGCTGCCTCCGCCGCTGTAAACACCTCGGCCGAGGTATAGATAGATGGATAGATGGATGATGAGGTGGTCCACGCCTTTCCCTTTCTTCTCTAAACGATCCAGGATTAAGGGCGGATGGGCTTTCGCTCCCGATACGGGGATGTATCTGCACGTGTCTTCGAAATATACGCGTTCCTTTTCTCTTCTCTTCTCTTCTCTTCTCTTCTGTACTTCTCTCTATCTTCTTATTCCTCTTCTTCTTTCCGGATCGTAAGTGAGATGTAATGCTGTGTTCTCTCCAGATACTGGCACTATTAATGCGTGCAGTGGATTTCCTGTTATCTAGATAAATGGATGCACGGGAGTTAAACTCATCTCATTCTCTTTTCGCTAGCTCTCGACTCTGAGCCTCAGCCTCTGCTCCTCTCCCGATCCTGCGAGAATATTTATACGCGTTCTCTTCCCATTTTCGATCTCTCTCGTTCGTTTGTTCGCTTCCTGGACTTCGTTCTTCATCCTCCTCTTCTTCCCACCGATGCAGCCGAGAAGCAAGCCTGCTGCCTGCCTCCCATATCGAATCCGCCACACTTTCGGTAAACAATGCCCTATTTAATTGCTTTTACAGTCGCCTGCACTCTTTTTCCAAAACGCACCCTGAGTTGCCATGGGGATATTCTGATCTATGCGCAATCAACGTACAGCAAATACTCTACGGCAATATGCAGGAGGTTTTTAAACAGAGGGTCCAAAACTCTCTCCTCCATCTCGCTTTATTTTATTCATCTTCCTTTTCCACTCTCGAAACGCATCGCATCCAAAAACCTCCCTTGTCTGTCCGTGAAAATTTTAATTCCCACATCCAATCCCCCCATATCTTCGAAGAAAACTCAGCTGCGAGACGTTTCTGCATGACCGAGTCGAGTGTGTCACTTTTTAATGCCTTAGAAATATATGATCGAATCTTCTTGTAACGCGCGGAAAACCCATCAGCGCGAGATTCCCATCGTTTTACATATTTTCCATTGTTTTTTTTTTATACTACTCTATCTCGAACCACCCCTTCTTTAGTCCTCCGCGTCGTCCTGGCTGCTCGATCGTTCGCGGGAATTCGCATGGTTTTCGAATTTAATTAGCGAATTATCGACGGTCGTCCCGGAACGTCCTGGGCGATAGGAGAGGACAGGATTGGGATGGGATAGGAGGCGGCAGCGGCGGTAGATCGACGGGGGGGATGAGTCAGCGTTGCGTTTATTTCTCACAACTGGATTAGCCACATTTCCCTAACCGCGCTCAGCTCCACCCGGCTTGTTTGTGTTTGGGTTTCGAGATCCATCTGTAAAACAAATACTGCTGTCAGCCGGTCCCCGCTCTCTTATTGTCTTTTTGTTATAGAAAATAAACCACGGTGGAGAAACGGCGCGGCCATTTTAATTCGCTCCCCGACTAAACAAAAGCTTAATTCGTTTATCGACGGTCGGGACCCACCCCCCTTCTCGTACACACCCAACCCCAATTTTTTTTAAATTATTTTTCTTGTATGTTGTCCAATATTTATTTACAATCAATTCCATGTGAATACACTCACATTATCTTAATTAAAAAGAAATGGTAACTTTTTTTTCATTATAACATTTCACATTTCCATACATAAAACTGAGACTCTTCTTTAGTATTTAATTTGGAAATATCTTCCATTTCTCATTATTTACAAGAATTTTAATTGTCTTGTGTAAAATATTTATTTAAAACTAATCAGTTTCAACTTCTTATTTTATCTACCATTTAAATACTTAAATAAATATCTTACTTACGTTGAGCCTAATCTGAAGGCAAGAATTCCGTTTAGGAAATAAAAAAAAGATGAAAATAAAATAAAACGCCAGGGGAAGGAAGAAAGAGGAGAGAAAAAACGAAATTGATAGATCATTTGGTGTGTATTTTTTTGCGCACCTTCTTCCGCTGTCCACCCCTCGGCTCTGGTCATTTATACGGGGTTTCGGCCGTTGATGGCAGATTTGTCTTTCTTGCGCCCTCTTATTCCGCTCGGCAATTTATATTGCCCTGTATTGGACGTATAACTGGCTAATATCGAAATGCGATTTGCATCGTAGATAGGATAGAGAGAAAAAAAAAGTGGCCAACGCACAAAGGGGATGATGCTGCTTCGTCCCTCGATGCTGCAGAATCAACCCTGTTTCTCGCTCCCGCACATACACACACACACATACACATTCGCTCCGGTTCTCCCCTTGCACGTAAACAAATAAATATCGGACACTGTCCGGCCATCCCCCTAAAAGCATAACATACGTCTCGATGCGTTTCTCCTTAATTAGATCTCTCGGCGGAAAATAAAATTCCCAGCGCCAATGTATACATCGACGATTCTTGTGTTCCAACAATTCGAACAAACAGTCGAATCAATAACAATAACTACCCAAATTTCAATCGCAAATTTTTATTTTTCATACATGAAAAAAAAAAACTACGAAACTTTTCTAATATATTACTTTCACAGTATTAAGTTAAAAATGTGATACAATTTATTAATTAATTTGATAATATAATAAATTTTCTTAATTAATTTTTAATCCAATATATTTTAAATACTAAGTATCTTAAACCAAATCGTTATATAAGTTGTCAATTTTTGCTGAGTGTAGTTTTAATAAATAGTATCATCTTAGAAATGTCTTAATCCTAAAGCTGAAAATGGATTGGGTATATTGTATTTTTCTGGTTTAGGAATCGGGAAGGGTGCTAAAGGTTCTTATGCATTGATGGATGCCTTGGTTATTGACGTTTGCCGGCAGGTATTAATCAGATGGAAATCTTGCGAAAGTTTCTCTCTCTCTCTCGAATACAGCATCTTCCACCCTCTCTTCGTTTTTTAGGTGCCGCCTTAGCTGCTAACCCCCTTGTTTTATTGAGGCACTTTTTCTTTATCTTTTTTCGCAGCTAAAAGCTGTGTTATGGTTAGGCGGAGGTAATCTGGCGAGGTGACGGGTGACGAAGGACGGCAATCAATGTTAACGGCCATCCACTGGCCGCAGTCGAACTGACCGCTATCGTCCGATCGACGCCGCCTCCGCAAACCTCCCCCAGAAATCTCACCCGATTCTTCAGCATTTCTCCAACCCTAGGCCTAAATGCGTATGTGTGTGTGTCTGTTTATATTCTTTTTATATATTTGTATGTGTATATATGTATATATATTTCGCAGTGAAGGGAGATCTTTTAACTCGCACGAGTTATGTTTATTTGGATTTGTATATATACACGTACACATACGCACACGCAGGATACATAACTGGGGTCTGCCTGTTATTATCGTTTACACTTCCATATTTATTCTTGCCTCGGTGGCATCATTTTAATATTAGCAAAAGCCCGAAAATATGTGTGCGATGGCGATGGAGGCGGCGGTGTAAACAAGAAGCGAGCGCGGATTTCAGACGCGGCGGACGCCCCCATCAGCCGCCCCCCCTTCCGGTCACTGTCTCCTATTATTTCGGTTAAACATTTCTCATTGCGTTCCGCTCCCGCTCCACGAATACTAAATAAACATAAGTTTTAATTGAAGAATCTCGTTGTATCTCGGAGCGATGTGGACGGCGGAGGCGGTGGTAGCAGTGGTGGCTCTCGCCCGCTCCCCAGAGTTATTATTAGATCGCTACAAGCTGATGCAAATACAGATTATAAAGATCGGCCAGATGAAAAATGAGATACAGCATTTCGCATTGTCTTATGTTATGACAATGGCAGTTCCCAGCGCGACCGAGGCCAAATATTTGTCTTCCACCATAATGCCGCTTCTGCTGCTACTGCTGCCGTCGCCGCCACCGCCGCAGCTCGTTCTTCCTTGCATATTTATCATAACTACTGTTTATATACCTTCACCCTCACATGTCGCGCCCCTTACGCCCTTCACAGCCATCGACGTGCACCGCAGCTAGTTACGTATGCACTTGAGCGACGCTCGGCAATAATATTAAAATTTGTTTCTCTCTCGATTGTGTGGCAGAGGTTGAGGTTGAAGGGGGAGGCTGCTTGCTACACGGAACTTACGCTACGGCACACCACCCACGCCACCCCCAACCAGTCATTTCGGAGATCAATAAAAAGTCGCAAGATATGTTGATGAATTCGCGCGTGAGAGTATGTATGTGTGTGTGAGCGCCAGCAGGGTGGAATGGGGTGGACCTAACCACTGTGTGTGCATGTAAGTATGTGTGTGTGTATGAGTGAGCGCCTGAATAGGGGTTGGGGATGGAAAACGGGTGAGTGCAAACGTGATATGATAATGAGGGGCGGCAAAGACCGCACCGTCCTCCCACACAGTCGTGGGCCGTGTGCTTAATGCTGTCCCTGCAACTGTCCTCTGTCCACCGTCCTCCTCCTTCCTCCGTCCTCGCGGCCGCGGACCGGAGGGAGATAGGACAGACTGCTGACGTGGCTCGGCCCTTGCCAAATGGACAGCGTTCCCGGCTAATGGCTCAGCGGGTGCCACTTATTCGGCTCCGGCCAAATTGTTAAGGACGGCAAAAAGCGTGCACCAAATGCCGATGTTGCAAAGAAACGTCGGCGCGCTTTAATGGAAAATAATTTAAATGCCATCACCGGTCCATTCGGAATCGATAATTCCGGCCGTCCCACCTCCGGGACGAATCACTCCTTCCGTTTCTTCTCCGATCCATCCGCGCACCGGCTAATTTTCAATCCGCAAATCGCACCTTTCCGAGGCAAAAATCGGTCCGCGAATCCCGTGGAACCGTGCCTCCGGCATTCCATCCTCTCTCACACCTCTTTTTTTCCTTTTCCAATTTTTCGCGCTCCTTTCTTTATTTCTTTCTTTCTTTCTTTCATTTTCTTCAACCCCCGATAGCCCCTCTCTCGCTCACTCACTGTATATACATATCTGATTGAACATCTCGCCGAAGAAAAATGAAAAGATTGTATCTCGGAAATTGCTTTTATTTCTCGGTTGACACTCGTGTCGATTATTTGTTGGGCCACTGGCTCGTGAATATTACACTTCTGCAGGAGCGGCAGTCCGTCTGCATATGTTACACCCCTTATTGGCGTTTTCTTAGCTTTGCTGATGTATCGCTATGAAAATGATCGCCTGGGGGCGGCGTAAAAAATAAAGAAAGAAGAATAGTAAAGAATAAAAAATACTGAAGAAGTTAAGGCACGCGAGAGAGAGGGTGGAAACATGGATTCTTGTGCGGTTTCAATAACATCTAGGAGTTACGAGAGTTAGCTCTCCATAGGCAATATTCAATAAAATAAAGCTGCATAAGGGGTGGGTCGTCGGGCTTGTGCTAAGGTTGACAATGACTGCAGCTTATAGTATCCGAGATATATTTGTATGTCCTCACGTCGGCCACCGATCGGCTCGCATAACAATTGAAAAGGGATGGCGAGCTCTACTCGTGTGCTATAAGTTTCCGACGGGAAGGGCAGGTGCCCAGGGCCCTCCTGGACCACCCCCGCTAGCTATATTTCCAATAACCAATATCCAGCACCATCCGTAACGACATAAACTCCGTTATTCATTCGACGGGTTCGTTATTACTTCACCCTCTCTCACTCTCACCCAAAAACGGTTCTACTATTACTAATTTTTCACTTAATCTTCAAAAAACGATCTGCGAATAATTTTATAAAATTTTCAGTTTTCAGTATAATCAGAAAATTTCATAATCCTTGAATCTTAAAAAAAAAAAATCAGAATTTACTCACTTTTTGTCTGATTTCAGTATTTTCTGAAAATAGTTATATGTTATAAAACAAATAATTTTCACAAATTACATTTCTTATAAATATGATCAAATATTTACTCTAAAAATAAATTATTGTTGAAATTATATTTTATGTAACAAAAACTTTCATTTTTACAATATTCAGTAAAATTTTAAAATAATCAAACAAAATGTGACATAAAAAAAAACTATTCATTTCATTAAGCAAAAAAAACGAAGAAATTTTCTGGCTTTTTGTTTTAATGTTGTTAAATGTTTAATTTCAGTAAGTATTTGCAATCCTTTGTACTATTTGTGATATAACATTAGTAAACCATATTATTCATTACGAAGGATGCGTCATATCTTTCTCTAATGTAGAATTGAAAAAAAATAATAAACGATATGCTTGAATAATGCTTATTGAATGCATATTATTTGTTCAGCACGTACTAATTGTGCAATATCAAAATAATATGAACAATAGTACATGCAATAAAAGAAAACAGTAGTCGCTTTTTATATAAAAAAAAAAACAAAATAAAGATTACGAATCAAAACGATAAAAGTTTTATTAAACATTATACAAAAGAATTTGCAGTTATAATTTAGATTATAATTTTCTTTGTCATGAATTAAAAATGATAGAGAAATTTTGTTTATTGCAATAATTACATATAGATAATTCTAATGATTAACGTCTAGAGATCACTTTTTTTCCAGAAATTGAAAATACAAATTTGCTCTGCTATAGTTCTTCAAAAACTTACGTATAAATAATTAATCTTTGAAAATATTATAGATTAGTTAGTTCCATTCAACATTGCATTATTTCAAAGAAATGTCTTTACTTAAGGATTAGAAATTAATGAGAGCGGACTTGGGTATCGTGCATGCAGAATTCAGATTTGTATGGTCTTGGTAATTAATAGTGGAGAAGGTCTGATTGAGATTCAGGAAAATCGGCGATGGTTCTAAATGAATTTTCCTTAATTGCCATACCGGGAAATACGTGCGGGGAAAATATTGTGTGCAGAGTTCGGCATGGCATCGCATCGCATAGTATGGGTATGGAGGTGGCGCAGCCCCTTCTCTGATGCCGCTGCCGGTTTTTCATCATTGTTTTGTGCCGGAGATTGGGGGGCGGTTGGTGCGCGTCGGTGGAGGTGGAAGCGGGTAGCATATACATAAACGTCTTGGAGCACAGGAGAGGGCTGGAGGCTGGCGGCTGACGGCGGCGGCAGCGGCGGTGGCGGCGGGTTAGAGGTGTCGATGTTGCGCGGAGCGAATCGCCGTGACCGCCCGCTGCCGCCACCGCCACCGTCGCTATAGACCTGTATATATGTGTATGTATATAGATGTGTATATATATATATGTATATATATACATATATATATATATACATACACACATACAAACAACACAAACTGCAGCGGCGCATCTGAGGCGCGCGGCCCGCCTACAACTCGTCCTGTTCTGGCATCTCGGCGACTTCAATGACCCTTTTTGCGCAACAACACAACTAACTCTTGTTCTTTCTAGCGAAAAAGAAATAATTAATAGACGCTGTTACCATTTATGTGTTTAGTTGTGTTTAGGTGTTGTGCTGTGAGTGTTGTGCTATGAAGTACTGCGAGACTCGGATGCTGGCTACCTTCGCTCAGGTATACACTACTCTTCTACTAACTATACTCTTCTGCTCTTCGCTTCTTCAACGCACAACATCTTCCACTTAGTTCGGTACCACAGTTTTCGCACTTTACCCGCTCCATCCGCACCGTCGAGCCAGTAAGGACAATTCAGGACACTTGTTAGTTTTGTACGGACGCACGCACGCACCGTTCGTGCGCAACAATATTGTTACAATATCAATCGTGCCGGGATTTCCAATACTCTGTTTACAAAAGCCATTCCTCCACCACCTCGCGCGTTATTTTTTTTTTGTTCTCTGTGCGTGTAAATAAATAAACCGAGCCTCTCCACATCGCGCGCAGAAATATTTACGCGCGCCGCTTATTTATTTTTCCATAAAATCTTCTTGTAAATATTTCACGAAACAAACACGGCGTGCGAATTTTCAGAAATTATAAATACACACTCACACACACACCCTCTTCTCGACTCTGTTTCTGAAAACTTCAACAAACTCATCTACACAAACTCATATACACGCGGTGTTCTTCGAAAAAAAAAAAAACTATTTAACTAAACAGCCAGGATCATCTGCTATGGGATTGGGATTTGTAAGTGGATTACTACTATTATTATTAGTTTAAACATATATATTTTTTTTTTTGGTTCATATTTTCATACATAAATGTTGGTTTCTGTTGAGCCGTCGGGGGTTGTTTTGCGATGTTTTCCGCCGCCGCCGGTCGACGCTCTCGCCTCGACGGCGGCCGACGCTCAACTGAATCCACGACCCACCCTCACTGCAAGTTTGTACACGGTTTGTATACTATATATACAGGCATCACAACACAACATATAAACATCGCCCCAATTTCCCCCATTTCACGCGGCGTGCGGTCGCGTCATCATCGTCAGCCGCCGCCGCCGCCGCCGTCAGCCCATTCACGGCACTCGGAGATCACGCCGATTCAATTATCGCGTTTTTATTTCCGCGAGAAAACCGCTTTTAATAATGGGGAAAAAAATCCGTGTTTCAAGTCCTCAGAGTAACCCAGAAATTAGCCGCACACCGTAGGGACGAAACACGGTTAAAATAAAATAAAAAAAAGAGGAGTGCGATCAAAAGCGTTAAAGTGTAAGTCAATTAAAGCGCCAATTTTCCTTTGTTCACCTTCCCCCAATTTGCGTTGCTTTTAGATTAGAATAACAGACGCGATAATTGCTGTCCGGAAGACACACAAAATTCAAAAATGTAGTTCTCGTAATAATTTAATAAATCTCACAATTTCATCTTAATATTATTTTATTTTAATAATACAGTTTGAAAAATGAAACTTCATAATTTTATACTGTTTTTAGGGTGATTTAAACATATTTCTTAAGAAAGTAATTCTATAAGTATTAATGTATATCTGAAATCGTAAGAAAACCATGGAATTTGAAAATTTAATAAAATTAACTTGAAATTTGAAAATAATAAAAATTGTAGATTTTCACTGAATTAAGAAAACTAAATATTTCTACCATAATCTATTTTAAATGTTCTACAGTTTTTGGTTGTGTAATAAATATTATTATTAATAACATGAAATCAAATGAATTTAGTTTGATTCATGAAATATGAAATTTATATATTCAGAACAAAATAAATATGTTTTCTTTTAATTTTTAAATTAATTCAATGAAATTGTTACTTGATAAATAAAGAAGTATTATTAAACTAATCAATTAAAAGTAATACAATGGAACCTCGCTTAACGAGTTTCATTCGTTCCGGATTTTTACTCGTATTGTGAAACATATTCAAAAATACAAATATGTGTACAAAAGTTTTAAAAATGATGTAATCTGGGACTTCTCTTTTCATCGTTACTCGTTATACGAAACGTCGCTCGTTAAGCGAGGTTCCACAGTACTATTATTGTTGTTGTTGTATCTGTAATGATTACAAAATGCGAGAGAGGTCATTATGGTATACAAATATGTAGCATTTTTAATTGACTTTATTGCTGCATCGGTTCGCAAAACATAAACAAACACAGAATTTGTTTATGTAATATCGTTTGGCAATTCTGAAACACTGAATTAAATAAACAATCGTTTGAGTTTATTAGAATCAAATTTATATAAATGTATTTATTTTAAACTAAAATTACATAGCCAGTCTTTGCTTTATAATACTTTGTGAATTCCTTTTTCTAACTACGAGGAGGCAAATGAAACGAAAACAAAAATACATCTCGAGTCTCAAGATATTTACACCCTCCGGCCAGAAACGCTGAATCTAAGCACAAAATTAATTCCTTCATATCTATTAAAGTTCTGAAGAAATTTCAACTCTATTTATTTTAGGAAAATAATTTAAACAAAACAGATTTTCTTAAATTCAATCAATTTAAATAAAATGTTATCTTTCTTAATTAATTAAATTTATTAAAAACTTATTAATTTAATTACATTATAAAATTTGGTTAAAATAAACTTTATTTAATTATGTAATAAATACTATTTATTTAGAAAAATAGATTTTGTTACGACTGCTTCAATAGTAAAAAGACTCGTGAAATAAATCAGCTTAGATATAAATCGGAACTTTATGAGGTAATCTATTTTATTTATTGAATCAATTCAGCGAAATGTAGTTTTTCTACAGATTCCGAACTTTTCTATTTTTTTCTGTATCCACGGAAATAACTTATATAATGATGAAAAACTGAAAGATACAGTATAATTACTATTTAGTTACAAGCGTTTATATTTTCAATTTGGAAAATATTAATAATGTAAACGTTTGTTAGTAATTTGTAGATATAATAAATAAATCTTGAAACTAATACGTTCGGTTTACCTATTGGTAAATTTACATTCTATAGTAATTATTTTGAAGTTTCTTCTTAATAATTATATAACGTATAACATAAAATTTGGTTTATTTTCTAGAAATTTTAATATATTATATTTAATCTTCAAATATTTGGAAATACAGTAGAATCTCGCTTAACTAGTTTAATCAGTTCCAAAATTTCCAGATTTTTACTCGTATTATAAAAAACTCATATATATATTCAAAAATACACAAGTTTTAAAAATGATGTAGCAGGCCTCATTCTTAAAATTGTATCCACTGTATATTTATATTGTTTATTAAAACATCAAGAAAAAAATAATAAAATTTTATAAGATGAAAATTTGGGAATGAATTAAATTTGAATATACTTATGTTAAAATTTGATGTAAATTATGAAAATATATATTTCTATCACCAAATGATCGATCAGATTTTTGTTTTAAATTCTTATTATTTTGATTTATAAATTGAATGAAATTGTAAAAAAAAGTGAAGTTGGGAGAGAAATTTGAAATGAAAATGTATGAGTTTAAGAATGAAGAAATAATTGAAATATAGAAAGAGGCATTAAGAAATGCGAGGGATGAAATGGAAGAAGGGCGAGAGAGATAGATCTGCGTGTATGTGTGTTTCACGGAGTGAATAATATATGGGACGTGGGTGGAAAAACTTATTAACCCCGGGGGCGGCGCAGATTATGTAGACGAAATATAAACGTATCTAAGTGCGCGTGTGTGATTTATAAGGGGCGGCAGTTAAAGGGGGTTTGTTTAATTAATAAAATACGCTTTAAAGGAAATCGCGGTAATCGCAGTTATTAATATTTAG
Organism: Nicrophorus vespilloides; assembly: GCF_001412225.1. Lineage (NCBI taxonomy): Eukaryota > Metazoa > Arthropoda > Insecta > Coleoptera > Silphidae > Nicrophorus > Nicrophorus vespilloides. The sequence continues at coordinate 15,087 of NW_017100027.1, read as the reverse complement.
GGTCGCAGGGAGCAACGGGCAGTTTTGTTTAGTGCTGAGGAAGTAACAAATGACGGCTGTCGGTGGCAGAGGCGACGGAGGTGGCAAAGCTTGGTATGGTATGGTCAGCTATGGCATATGGTGCATCGACAGATTTCGCCTTGCCGGACGCTCATAAATTAGGCCGCACCGTTTTAAGTACCAGCCTCGTAAAGTGTGAAATTCACCAGTCATGGGGCCTTTATTGAGAATGGACTGCCGTGAGTTATATCCTCCTTTAAAACTGTACATTTGTCAGGCGGGTGCAATGTTTTATCGAGCTTATGATATGCCGTCCGGCCCGGAAGCCCGAGGTCCTGGACCCTGGCCTTTGCTCCATCCTGTCCCAGGTACAGCTTCAATACCAACTGCCACCCCCAAGCATCCTAACAACCCTCCTAACAGAAGAATTCCCTTCCTTATTTAAATCAGCGAGGTGCATGCTTGGATGGATGGTTTTGGATGATGGCCGGGTTGGGCCGTGTAAATATTCTCTTCGCCTCATCACGGATACAGATATTTACTCAACTGTATATTCTTTTTATTCCCCATCGCCGGAATTATTCGGATGAAGATTTTTTTGTTTTTTGCATCCCTCTCTGTGATTTTTACTTCGCCTCGCGTCTAATTTCATTGTTCTTCCACCCTCGCCCGGATGCTTTATGCCTTCTCCTCTTATATTATTCCGTGGGGTCGCTTGTTATGCCGTTTTCGCACCCCGACAAATATTTGCCGTGCGCTCCTCTCCGCCACCAAAAAGAGTTGGCCGCAATGAATGATAAGACGTTAAAATGCATTACCATGATGTCACATGAAATAAAACCCATATACAGCCGCGCATTATGTGAAAAATATGGAAATAATATTGCCCCGGCAAGCAAAACAACCCCTTGCATATGAAATATGTGATCAGGGGGTTGTAAGGAGGACTCCTCCTCTTCCCATTCTTCTTCTTTCCTCATGCCACAGTATATTCTCCCACATTTTTTCTCCTTCCACTTTCGCGACGTTTCGCGGTGAATACCAATGGTCTCTCTTGGATGTTTTATCAGAATTAACGAGGAAACAACGCGACGGGCAGGTGTAGGATTCGATCTGATTCCATTTTAGTATTCACCACTCTCACGCTCTCTGATTGCCAACATCCATATCGAATCAGGCAAAATAAGAGATCGGAAATTATAAATTGCCACCGCCGCCGCCGCTGCGATTGTATTAATGCGGCGAAAAAATGTGTTTTGCATAAGGAATGAACCGTGTTCTCCTTTTTTTTTTCCCTCTCATCTTGTCGCTCTCCCCCATCCTGCGATGCAAATGCCATTCGCCCTAAAAGGGCGCAAATATTTTCGAATAACGTTTCATTTAAATTTACGAACAAAGTGGCCCTTCACTTTTGAATAAACATATATTTTCCAACGGACCCTGGACGACGAAGGACGAAATAAATATGCAAGTACCACCCTCACAATTTGCAAATTTGTATCCAAAACGCAATTTGCATCTCCGTTTATTTTTTTAAAATTTTATTAAATTCATCTAATTTCCATATAAATTTTTGTTACATCACATTGTTACCATTTCGTTTGCACTTAAAGTACTACAAAATAACTGCTAGAAATACAAAGTATGATTTACGTAAGAAACGTCTTTATATGGTCGTGGTAATTGCTTAGGGCTAATCACATTTCGAGCGTCCAAACACAACGTACAGTGTAAAAGAGAAGAAACACGATGTGTGTATGTACGAGGAGGACAGGAAAACGCAGAGGAGTGGTGGAAATAATTTATGTTCGCAAAATAAACTATGATGCCATTGTGTAAATAAACACGAATTGATGGTGAGCAAACAAATTAAAAACAGAATAATGAAATGTTAAGAAGAATCGCGCGTGTTGGGCAATGGGCAAGAGAGAGCGGGCAAAGGAGACGGAAATAAAGAAAGAAATAAAACGGGCGAGAGAGAAAGGGAAAAAAAGGAGCGAGAGGATAAAACGAGAACAAACACAGAAAACGAACATAAAATCAACAAAATACATTTAAAATATTGTTTCAGCGAAATGTGTTGAAACGTGTTTATATAATAATCTTTGATGCAGCACCGGAAATAAACACAAAGACGTGAACAAACATAGTGGAGTGAGAGAGAAAGAGATGAAAAAATAACGAATGTACGAGAAATTTAAATACAATATTCTTAGAAAATTCTATCATCTCCGGTTGCTTTCACCTATTATTGGTTATTTCCAACTAGTCGGAATTTTCAATAAATATTAAATTGGGTAATTAATTTGCAAGGGTTGTTAAATGTATACGATGTATCTTTGGCTTATGTATGAAGCAGGGGTTGTGTGCGGTTGTCACCTGGATGACGTGCCTTGACGTTAAGCGCATTAAAGGTTGTCCGGCCGCAGCCCGGCAGCCTGTTTACCAACATTTACCCGGCGCCTCCACCCACTCCAGAACTTCTTCTGCATCCCCCCGAGGCTGTAAATCAGGTGCCATCAAATATGCAGGCCCGTTACAATTTTCTCGGCTCAACGTCAGCAATTTTCATAACCGACGGCAGCTTTCTCTTTGCTTTGTGCGTGTGCCTCCTCTCCTCCTCGGTAATTCTTTCCTTTTTGTTCTTTCTCAGAACTCTCGTTCAGACGCCCCCGGCCTCCGTCGCCTCGGAGAGTCGCGGGGGCGATTCCAGATTGAGTTTATATAATTCAACGTACCGCTAATTGATATTGAATCATTAATACAGGGGAAAACAGCGGAGACCCTCTCTGCGTTTCTCGTGCGCTCCAGATGTAATCTAAGGCTAGGGAGAGTGGCTTATTATATTACGCCACTCGGGCTACATTTGCGTAGACAATACCGAACTGCTCCTACCACCCCCGACGAGGAATATGGAATATAGAATATATTGTGTGTTATTGTGCTATGTATACACGCAATATTGCAGCCAGTTAATACCGGCGGGTAGACGACTTTGCACTGATTTGCATAGAAGCTTGAGATCTCTCCGAGGGTTGAGATACTTTATATACACACTTATTTCCTTTTTTTTCATCCCCTCGTCTTTTCTTTTTTTTCTTCTTCATTATTTCGGTGGGTGTACTGTCGTCATCGGAAGTCTTAATAAAAGAAGATCCAGATTATTCGCAAATTGACGTCCTCTCAATTACAACAATACATTTTGGGCCCAAGTCCTTTCAATTATGCTGCCGCCTCCCTTTTTCGGGTTCCTTCATCCGTCTCTCTTGCTTACTGATCCATTAGGCTAATTTATTTGATCTGATCAAACTCAGCTCCGGCACATAAAACATACACTTTCCGTCTGTTCATAACACGGTATAACGACGGTATATTCGGTATTCGCGTGGAGCGAAGTGCAATCCGAATGTAAATCACAGCAGGACGTGTCCTCCTCCTGCGCCCTTGTCCTCCTACGTGGTTCTTAGCCACCTATACATCAGGATTTGTAAATGGGGTCGGTACATCTCTCATCCTCCCGAAGGGTGGAGGATATTTCCCTTAATCTCTCTGTCTCTCTTTCGGTGAGTGTATGCGTATAAATGATATAGCCGAGGGTGTACAGGTATTATGACCGGACCATTGGTTTAAGACAGATGGCTTCCGAGGTCCTAATGCAGCCGTTCCGCAAGCGGAGAGCGCACCCGAAATCAATCACTTATTGGAGTGGGTGGGTTGTAAGGCATTACAAGCAAAACATGTACATTCCGTTCGGGGGTTGTATGAATGCGAATAGCGCAGTTTAGGTGTTTTTGAAAGAGATTTATGTCGCGGCGTCATCGATTTTATCATCTTGTCGAACGTCCCTTTTTACGACTCCCTGTTTATAGCAGGCCGCCTCCCTAGAGAAGGTCCTCAAGGAGCAACAGCAACAGCAGCAGATTGAGCTGGAGCGAGCATGGGACCAGGACCGCGACCCCAAGGGCAACGGCAGCACAAGTCCAGGATCGGAGTCGCGACTCCATGATCACTCTCCGCCTCCACATACTTCCGATTCACAAAAACCCCTCAATTCAGTAATACCCTCATCACAGGTATAATCACAGATTAAAGCCATCGAATGCCAATAATACCATGCGAAATCATTTCAGTCTCAGGTGGCAGGTCCACCTCCAATGATGTCACCAGTCTCAGGACTACACCATATGCAACAATTACTGCAACAGCACGTACTTAGTCCATCGCAATTGCAAAATCTGATGAAGCAACACTCTCTGATGCAACAACAGCAGCATCAGGTAAGATGAGTTTGTTTCTTAGTTAGTTCGATAATTAAGTAATTTTATTATTATAGCAACATCAGTTGGCAGCAGAATTGGGGAAGAAACAGATGGAACAGACCATCCAGCAATTGCAGGAGCAATTGCAATTGAACCTGTTTCAGCAGACCCACATGTTGCAGAGCTCCGACAAAAAGAAGTCAGGATCTCTGCAGCAGTTGGCCATCCAGCAGCAACAGCTCATCCAGCAACTGCAGTTACTGCAGAGGCAGTACGTCGTTCAGCAAGGGATGGGTCTGCAGCCGCTGATGCTTCCACAACCCGCAGGTATGAAGCGTATCTTTAAAACGAAACGGCCAAACTGGATCGATCGAGCAAGAAGACTTAATTTATCATCATTTAGTTATGATTCAGTCAGTCAATTAAATAATAAAAGCAATCAATAGTTGTGGCTCTTTTAAATTTGATTAGTTGAGGCCGGTTTTGAGGAGGTCATGCATGCACATCTCGAGAAAAGTACAGCTAGTTAATAATTAGTAAGGCCTGTGAATAACGGAAGAGGGAGTCATGTTTGGGTTTTAATTGAATGAATAAACGAAAATGCGTTCGGGCGGCCGAAGAGTGAGAGTGTGAAGCGCCAGTCGCGGGGGGAGTCCTAGCTACGTGGGTATGTATTTCCTGATCCCGCCTGTCCATTTACCCTCGTTTAGTGATCGCACCCCTTTCTGAATTGGGCAATGCCACTTTGCAATAATTAATTACTGGTATTGATGAAGGTTTCTTTTTGTCAACGCCGAGCGATGAAATGAATTTTCCAGAGGCGAACTTTCCCCTGCATGCGTCGTCGGGACTTTCACGTGCGGTTAAAACTATTGGCACTTGCCCATCCCTCATCCGATATATATCCGATCCCCCCCTTCGCCCATCAACCACCCAACCACCCCTTATACTCGACCCCGTAAGCTGGAACCACCCGCCCGACGACTGCCAACTCACACCGCCTTCGGTTTTAAACGCACGTGAAACTGTCGCCTTCTTCCGATAAAAGCAGATCGAGAAAGCAATTCTTTAACTGATTGACTGATTTATTGTGCAGGATTGGGATCGCGGGATGTTAGCCCCTGGAAGGAAGCCGCTGCGGATCGCGACCAGCAACAACACCTTAACAACAAATCCACCCCCGATATCAACGGTAAATCCTCACCACTTAACACCGGTCACTTTCGAGCTTAGGTCTTGGATTGTTCGCAGGATTATTGGGCGTCGTCGCGCCGGGCAGATCCAGTCGGGAGGAAGCCAGTGCCGAGGATAAGGTTGACAGGACATCAAGCGGAACTCCAGACAGGGTACACCATCTCTACGGACATGGTGTCTGCAAGTGGCCCGGCTGCGAGAACATCTGCGACGACTTACAGTCCTTCATAAAGTAAGTGCACCTCATCGGAAAGCAATCGGAGAAGATCTCCTAGCGCGCGAAAACTAATAAAGTCCTGTCTGGGGATTAACATCTAAATCCTGCAGGGCGGCGATCAAACGCCTTGCATATTAATTAAACATGGCGTAATTAGAGTTTTTAAAACCGCTCCTAATTTATTCCAGGTCGCCTCTTCCCCTCAGTCTTTGTTCCGGCGACGACAAAATATTGTAATTTGACAGTTTGCCTTTATCCCCCTTTTTCTTTTACATATTAATCGCGTCGTAAAAGGACTAAATATAAACCGAAATTAAAGTTGGTTACAAATGATTTTACGGCCGTCGCGGTACCCCGAATTGCCAATTGTTTTTGCCATTAAAAAGTTCCTGTCGAGTCTTATGCGCTTCGTATTTCGTGCTTCTTGCAGACATCTTAACACCGAGCACACATTAGACGATCGATCGACGGCCCAAGCACGAGTCCAGATGCAGGTCGTCTCTCAGTTGGAACTGCAGCTGCAGAAGGAAAGGGATAGGCTTCAAGCAATGATGCATCATCTACACTTGTCCAAGCAGCTGGGATCTCCGGAACCGATGTCCGAATCCTCTGGCTCTATAGTCCAGAAGTTACCCGTCACCTCCGTACCCCAACCCCCTGTCTCCCTGAGCAACCTCGTCTCCGCTGTCCGGTCACCGGTATTGCATTCTCACGCCTCCAACGTCGCCGGTCCCATCAGGAGGCGAATAAGCGATAAATCTGCGCTTTCATTAGCTGGTGGTAAGTGGACATTCTAAATACAACGATAAACATAACTACATATGGTAGTCATACAATAACCAACTAACTACTTTCTTTTTTAATTGCTTCACAAGGATTACCTTACATGCTCGAACGGGCTGGACTGGATGTCCAACAAGGTACCAAACTTAATCCTAACTTCACGTAGCTTCGATGGTGTTACAATTATATTCAAACAAAATTAGAAACAAAACAATCTAATACAATATACGTGTTTCATATTACAGAGATACAAAGGAACAGGGAATTCTATAAAAATGCGGATGTCCGGCCACCATTTACGTACGCTTCCCTAATTCGTCAGGTAATTGACTGATATTATTTTACACAACGATCGCCATCGACCACCCGCTATCGCGTTCTACTTTTTCAACCCCTTTTCGTTTCATTAATTTTTACTATTTTTATTTGTTTTGTTCGCAGTCTATAATCGAATCGCCGGACAAGCAGCTGACACTAAATGAAATCTATAATTGGTTTCAAAACACGTTTTGCTATTTTAGACGGAACGCCGCCACGTGGAAGGTATTGTAACATTTCCAATTGTCTCTTGCCACCCCCTCGCTATATCTCTTTCAACCCCTCTCTGTGACTCTCCATACATCAAATGTACCGAACATCGACAATATATCCATCGCAAACATCAATTCAAAATACAACTTCAACCTCAATATTAATTATTAATAATAAATTCTATTCATTTAGAAAACATAATGTAAAGCACAACATTCGTTAATACATCTTAAGAAAAATTTATTATTATTTAGTATTTGATTGAATACACTTATAAAAATAAACTCATTTAAGTATCTACATGTTCTTAGTAATAAATAGCAATTGAGAAGTTTAGTTTAGAAAAACGTGATGTGATTTATTGAATTGCCATCGATGTTCTGTACATGCGTAAAATCCAATTTACATTCAGTCCCGATCAATAAAAGTAAAATGTCAAGTCATCGGATTCAGGATAATTTCCTGAAGAAAAAAAAAATCAATTTAAATCAAATCCAAAAGCGATTTAGGACGAGGACAAACCTATTGTTGTTTGTTTTTTTGGGGACGATAGCTTATGTCGCTAGCATCTGGTGCCTACGAGTTTATTTACTAATAACTCTTGTTAATATTTTACAAAAATGCTGTTTGTGTGAGTTCGCCCTCCCACCCCCAATTAGCGTTGGTAAAGTATTCTCACCATTTAATTTAACTGTGTGCCACAACTCTTTTTATACAGGGAATTCATCCGTTACTGTATCTCCAAGCGACAGTTTATTTCTAAACAAATCTCTCTATATATATATACATAATGATTTTATATTCATAACGCTTCTAGCTTGCATGAGTTAGTCGTTTTTTACTTGTTCTACTTATTTTAATTATTTTTTTTTTTATAATTTAATGACTTTGATTTATTTGACTTTCATGTTTTTCTTTTCATTAATGATGTGTATATAATTTGTGAGTAATGCCTCGGCAATTTTTGATCTTCTGACCGTGCATCAAACATGGACACGGACGCATTTGTATCCATCCCCCCCGATGAATTGATTTGTTTTGATCGGCTTGTATTCTCAATCGGCTTCGGCGGTGGATATAAATGGGGGGTGTTCATGGATGATGATGCGGGGGAGTACTCGCTCGGGGTGCGAATGGTAGGGCTCCGAAGGGTCCGTTCCATTTCCCGTAGCGGAGCAATCATTGCTGAGAGCATGATCGTACAAGACATAAACAACACACAAAACCATCCTCCTGCATACGATGCCACCAAGGGCCGCATTTTGTTCATTTGGCGCTATTTTGTTGATAGAACGCAGTGCGCCACAACCTGTCTCTACATAAATGTTTCATGCGCGTGGAGAACGTTAAGGGTGCTGTCTGGACCGTCGACGAAGTGGAGTTCTACAAGAGGCGGCCCCAGAGGTGCTCCTCGGGTCCTTTGGCCCAGCCAGTCGTCGGGTACGTCTTCGAGGCCCGCCATTATATGAATACTTTTTTTTATCCATATTTGTACATTTTTATTGTGTGTTTTGTGATTTTTACATCTTTTTCTAATCTCTATTCTACACATCTTTATATATATATATATACATAATTAGATATACATGCATATATATATAAAACTGTATATATGTATATATATTATATCCTGAAATGATTATCATTTACTTCTTTGTTATATATATATATATGTATATGGATATACGTGTATTTGGTGTGCGGCCGTGTTTATAGAACACCCGGATGATGCATATGTACAGAGTGTTCTAAATTTACGGTCGTACTTTATTTATTTATATTAACACTTGTGTGTGGCTTGTGTGGTTGGTTGGTAAGGATGAATGCGAGTGGTGTGTACGTTATGAGGCCGGTTCAGTAACCGCATGACAGGCCGCAGATGCTGGCTTGGCCGACTAAACGCTGGTGGCGATGCTGAGGACTTCGGAAGGTATATTCATAAGCATATCTCTTTTTTTTATATATATCTCTATTTTTATTATTATTATTTTTTTTACCTCTCTATCTATCTTTTTACCTCTCTCTCTCTCTTCTATCTCTCTTTACTATATATATAAGCAGATATTATATATATACATATAAGCACCAGGTGTCGCCGATAACTAACCTTGACCTGACTTGATTGTGATCTTTTCTTTCTTGGGTCTGGGTGTGTAGAATGCAATACGCACGAATCTGTCACTCCACAAGTGTTTTGTGCGCTACGAGGACGACTTTGGGTCATTCTGGATGGTCGACGATGCTGAATTCGTGAAGCGCCGCCACTTGTCGCGTGGCCGGCCACGGAAATATGACCCAACCCCATCACCCACTCCACCCCACTGCGCACAGTAAGCACTACAATAGACGCGTCGCGCCGTGCCGTGCCGTACCGTACCGCTACCGTGTGCTACTTACTGCTGACGCTGACGCCGCTTCTCTCTGCTCTGCTGCTCTTCACTAGCTGTAGCCGTAGACGTAGCTCTTCTAGCTCTCTAGATTAATGTCAAACCCCTGCACGATTTTGCTTGCAAGAAGCCTCCACCACGTCAGTCACTCCTTAAGAAATAGATACACACGAGGAAGCCTTTCAACTTAGAGCGACTCGTTATTAATTGGAATAATTTAATCATTTGCAGCTTTTGTTAATAACAATAGTAACCGAAATCCGCAGCTCAAGAAAGAAAGTTAACAAGAAGTGACTAACGCGGAGGTTGAATAATCATAGCGCCTAGTAGCTAATTACACCCATCCGACCTATCCCCAGGCCAAAGAAAAACAAAACTTGCGTCTTATTAACTTAGCGCTTCTTAACTCCTCGATCCTCATCCTCTTCGCGTAGGAATTAGCATCTATCTATCTACGACCTGCTTACGCTTGCAAATTCGTTCCCCCGATTCCCATGCATGATTTATCCCGCTCGTCTGGATTCACAACATTTTTGTTGCTCAAATTCAACATACAATTTCTATCTCTTTTTCCTTATATTTATATAAATCTCACTCTTGTCTGTGTCTTCTCAAGGCATATCGCGCACACCTCTTTTTTTTTTATATATCAATCTTTCTATCTACCTCTTTTCACCAATCTTCTTCTATCTACTTCGCTCACACACATATAGTTTAAATACACAATCGCGGGTTTTTCTCAAAATCACACTTTCAAATTTTCAAAAAGTTCCAAATTTTTCTCATCTTATTATTATTTATTATTATTAATTTTTTTTTTGGTTTTCCAAATTCGTTTTTCAAATGAACACTTCTCCTGTCCCCATGCACGTCATTAAATGCGGCTGCCAACGCGATATTAGATCATACAAAATAGAGAATTACAAAACAAAAACAAACAAACAAAATAAAATACAAATACCATTTTTAGTTGAGCCGGCTTTTATAGAATGTTTGAAGGGAAACGCGACCATCCGAAAGCTGTTTACTCGGTTTGCTGCGTTTGCTCTTAATTAATGCATTTTGATGTTTTCTTATGGATGAATGTGTTCAGTCGAAAGAACTTCGCATCGCACACCACTGGTAAATACTTAAATTTAAGGACTAACAATTTCCCTCAGGTATATCATAAAAAAAATATACATGTTTTCGAGTTTACATCAATTTGGATATATATAAAATACTTGTGTGTGTTTTTTTTTCTATCTCTCTTATATCTCTCTTTTTGAAATTCTTGCATGCAATTTTCGAAAATTTCTCGCTTTGTAGTACGAAAAGCCCCGACGTTCATTTAATTCTTTTAAATTCTTTTTTTTTCATTCTATTTATACATTTTTTCCAATTTTCTCTCGGGTTCAATTAACAAGTCAGTCAGTCAGAATACGAGTCGTGGTTTCGGTGACAAAGGGTAGGTAAACCGAACTCGGGGCTAAATAGATTGCTAAATTTTATATATATATATATACACACACACACACACCTTTTACCCTAAAAATAAATTGGCAATTGAATCAATCGCAGGATATACGAGTTTGCGGTTATAAAAAGCGGTTTTACTAAATACACTTTGTTTGTTTTTTCTTCTTCTTCTTCAATTCACACGTGAAAAATAAGCGTAATCAAGTAAATCCTGCTTTTTATTTTACACTCAAAGACCGTTGCTGCAAACCGTGAGTATTTTTCTTTTTTCAAATAGATTTTTTGCTCTTTTTTATTACGAAATAATCTTAATTACTATTATTATGTATGTCGTGTTTGTGAATATTTGCACTAGCTGCTTTAAGTATAGCGTACTAAATGTATTCGTCTATGTTCAGGGGTGCTTCGAAGAGTCCGACGACTATGAACCACAGTCCGACGATGTACGGAGATCCAATTTCGGCAAATATTCAG
>NW_017100027.1:0-3742 GCF_001412225.1 Nicrophorus vespilloides | reverse complement strand
TATCTATACTTGCTGGATTCCCCAAACATTCAGCTTTCATATGAATATATTGGATTCATTCTATATATTATAGTTTTCGAGTAAATCCCCTTAGACTAGTCCACGCCTCACAGTTTGGAAAACGCTGCATTAAAAAATGTATCAGCCTATGCAAGATAAAATTAAGAGTCATTTGTTTCTAGCGTATACATATTGAAAATATAAATAATTATTATGACAGGTTTCTTGCTCTAAGTACAGTAGAACTTTGCTTAACGAGTTTAATGTTCCAAAATTTCAGGATTTTTACTCGTATAGTGTAACATATTAAAAAATACACAAGTTTTAAAAATGATGTAGTAGGCGCGCAATCCGAGACTTCTCTTCTCATCGTCACTCGTAATGCGAAACATTTTTCTCATTTTGCTCGTTATGCGAGGTTAAACTGTATATGAATTCATAATAAGAGCAGATTGTGTTTAGAGTTGCGTTTTGTTCAATTTACTTATTTTGGTTTTGGATGTTGTGTAGTATTCGCAGGCATCTTTGTTGGATGAGACAAGCCTGGCCTTCCTCTCCGGGGCGACCAACATGATGCGGCCCAGGGACCGATCGGAGTCACCTCCCCAGGATCACATGAGGTATGCCGAAACCTAGGCTCTCGTTATAGAACAACCCAGTTTCATTAGGCGATAAGTTTCCTGCGCAGGTCGCCGATGAACGGCGGATTGCACATCAAACAGGAGAGCATCATGGCCCCGGAGCACCATCATCGTGAACCAGAAGTGCATCATGTCATCAAACGCGAAATGCATTCCGAATACGACGAAATGGACCAGGATGCACACGCCGATGGGATTGCGGAGGACTTAACAATAGCCCAAGACCATAATGATTCGAATATCATCGACGCGTAGTGCGCGATTTAAATTCAATTTCACAGTTATTATATTTATACATATATACATATATATTACAATAGACATAAATCATTTGGATAAAACATATATATATGTATATATTTATATATACGATAAATGATATAAATTCAAGAAAAAAACACATTTTAGCGACAATTTGATCGATTAGTTTTAAGTAGCGGCATATCTGATGAACTGAATGATAGTTTGTGCATATGAACTATGAAAAAAAAAACAAAAAAAAAATTGTACAGTTGTGTGTATATAGAAATGTTACTGCGGATGGGAGTGTGTTTACGTACTGTTAATTGTTTAGACCCCAAGGAAGGAAAGATTGTCGGATGTTGTCTATAACCAATAGGTCCTTCGTTTTACTTATTTTATTATTATTTTTGTTTGTTCTTTACTATTATTATTATTATTTTTGAAATAATACACATACAGGGTTATTTGTTACGTCGTGGGTAATTTGCTCAAAACTGTTTCGTTCGTCACAGGCAATTTACGTCCGCTTCTTGTTATTATCGATGGAACTGTTTAGCGAAAGGAGCGGAGAGTACATTATTTTGAAGAAGAAGGAAAAAAAAACACACAAAAAGTAATGCATTTCTTCCCATGATCCAATTGTATCAGTCTTATAAGTTTTATTATTGTTTACTATAAATAGTTACGATTAGGAGGTATAATATATATATATATAAAAAATCGAGTGCGCTGAGACTTTCTTCGTCGACGTCGATTTGGACATGAGTGCATAACAGCTATGTAAAAGCTAAAGAGAATCCACATTATATCCCGGAAGGTGAAACGAGAATATATGTATAATATTTTATATATATGCGTATATAGGTATATTATATACGAGGAAGAAACTTTTAGTATTACTTATTTATATTGTATAAACAAAATATTGAATAATATTATTAATAATTATTATGATGGAAGATCGTGCTCACATAGTGATGTAAAAATAAGCAATATTGTAAATTTTCTCGTTGCTACTCTATCTTTTATCGGATACCAATTCCATATCAATATTTAAAAAATAATATAAAGATAAAAAAATCATATATATCAATGTATAAACTAAATAGTAGGTTATTATTATTATAACGAGGTAACGAAATTATTTATTTTTATTTTTCGTTCCGTATTCACAAGCATATTATTAATGGATATATAATATATATACATATATATTTAGACCTACCTAAAACCACCCGAAACCCCGCTCCCCTCTCGGAAGCAGCAACGAGGATTCGCTCTCCGAGGTATTTATTTCTCACCAATTCCTTCGTCGTATAGGAAAGGAAAGGGTGCGATTTTTTTTGTTTCTATTCTACAAAACAACTACTATTATTATTTTTTAAATTATTATTATTATATATGTATAAAAGAAGAAAAAGAAAAAGGAAACTTTTCATCATCGTCATTGTTGCCAAATACATTACATAAATACATACATTCGCATACATGTGATAGTACTTTAGTTCAAAACAATCTACTAGAAATCATAAATTTAGGTGTAAGCGTGGCATTGCATGAAGAGTATTATTTATTTTGCAATTACATTGTTATGAAATATTTAAAAAAAAAATAAATAAAAGAAGAAGAAGGAAGAACAATTCCGGGATGTGCGAAGGTAATACGGGCGGGACGCAGGGTCGTCGGAGGCGGCTGTAGTGATAGCAATGCCTACATATCACAGTAGCCCAAATGGCATAACTCTCGGCCTGAGCTCTGTACCCGCAGCTCTGCTCCTCGCTCGCCGCAATCTCGTTCGTTTTACAATCCATGTAAAATGTACTGTAAAATTTTCTCGTATATCAAATATCTGATTTGTTTTAATGATAATTATTACAATAAATAAAGCAATAACATTTCGTTTACTTTCTTTCAAAACCCATATTATTATAAATAACAATAAATGATTTATTAACAATATATTTTACATCACTTATTTATATACCTATTTTTTTAAATTTTCAGCTTGAACTTAACTTTTTCTATATTTAATTGATCATAATTTCTGCACGAAATTAATACATTAAATTTATTAGTAAATTTCAGACATTTCGTAGAATTCGTAAAAATTTTATATTGATTTTTGAAGCTTGAAATATAATAACTTATATATCAGGGGTGGCCAAACTGTGGCTAGAGAGCCGCATGCGGCTCTTCAAGAGTCTTGTTATGGCTAGTTGAGTCACAACAAAACACAATTATTGTATATAATTTATATTATGATTGAGATTTTTTAAAAATTATTATACCAAAAAGTGCGGCTCTTGCTGCAAAGTCTGGGTATTATATATTATTAGAAAATTCAAAAAAAATGTATATATCAAAAATATTACTAGCTTTTATTAGATATATTAATGCATATAATAAAATAAAAAGCTTTCTATACTTTCATTTAAAAATGATCAATTTATAAGCATTTTGCCAGATGAAATCTGTATGATTTAAAATTAGCTATATGTGTTTAAACAAGGTTTAGCAAGTAGGTAGATGAAGAGTCATGATCATGATAATTAACGAAAGCGGTTGGAATAATCATCAAACTTTCAAAAACTATTTTGATAAGAAATACGTGACGCCATCTTATGCCGAAGTACCAGACTATATTTGTATTACGTTAAAGATATCTACTACTACTTGATTAAAAGCATTAGAAGTTACGTGTCCTAAACACTGATATTTGCGTATTTTTCTAAGAAAAATCTCTATTGCTAAAATAATCTTTTTTTCTAAAAACTCAATTTGGTCTTACAAATTGATTTTCAAACTTTTTGGTCGGGAGGTCGCAAATTGCGTATTACATCAATATGGATAATAGCACA
>NW_017100026.1:2386-2695 GCF_001412225.1 Nicrophorus vespilloides | reverse complement strand
TTTTATACCTGTTGGTAAGTCTTTGACTTTGGGTTGACATCAATGGTGGACAAGATATCGGACTTATGACCTTCCGGATTCGGTTGAACGCAAATCACGTACAGCAATTTTTCCCTTTTCCCATGGAGAAAAGCGTCCATGGGAGATGAATAACCGGGTCCTGCAAATTGAAAAAATAAATTGCAGAACAGTGAGAAAAAATAAATTAGAAAATCCAAAATTTGTAATTTATAACAAAAAATAAACATACCACAACATTTATCCACCTCGGTATTTTCAGTATCGCTATTATCCTCATCTATATCTTCA
>NW_017100026.1:0-2365 GCF_001412225.1 Nicrophorus vespilloides | reverse complement strand
AGTTAATCAAGCAAATGGTGAAGTGATGTGTTTGTATTTCACTGGAGAACCACGTTCAAAGCACGAAAGCTGAGAGCGGAGTAACTGATGGTTTAATGCTTCGCGAATTTATGTATTTATACTTATTCGAGAAATGCATTATATCTATTGCATGCATGATTTTTGTTTAATTATGTTTGTTTATTGTAGTTCATTAATCAATATATAAAAATGTACATGCGCACGAGATATGTACCTTTTTATTAATAATTGAAATGAGATTTCAAAGTTTATTGTACACATGTATTTTTTATTCAATGTAATCTTAACCCATTCAAGTCTGATTTGACTAGGGCGGAAAGTCTTTGGACTAATAAATATTATTATTATTTTTCTAGTTTTTCTCAAAATTTGAATCTTTGTAATTCATTCACTTTATGAACTAACATTATTAAGAAAACAAAAGAATAGATAGAAAATAAATACATTTTTTAAAATTTAATTTTATTAATAGTAAAAAAATAGTCATAGTTGGCGTGTACCCACTGGTGTCTCACAGAAGTATCAGTGGGTTAAAACCATGCATAGATACTAGATTACTAAACATAAAAAATAAACAATTATAAAAACGCGCAGAATAAAAAATTGTCAATACACAATTTTGTGTGTATCAAAAATGTTTCATTGCCAATGCGTATTTAATAAAAATATTATCAATATCAAATCATATTTTTTTTGTATTGTTAATATATTGCGTTGACAAGAAAGTACGTTTGGTAATCTGATAGTACATGTTCTTGGATATGACATCACTTTCCAATATTTGCCCATTTTCTTTGATTGCTTTCTCCAATTTCATTAGTCGTTGACAGTAAACAACTGAATTGATCGTTTGGTCCCTTGGATTCAGCTCAAAATGCACAACACCAAATTGATAGCATAATAGCTTTTTTGATGTAATTCAGCGTTTGATGTGGTTTGTACTGGTTAATCATGTGCAGGTGTTTAATTGAAACACCGGTATTTTGTAGGTGTTCAATTAAACACAGATGTTTATTATTGCAAATGTTCACGCAGGTGTTCAATAATTTCAAATATTTTTTAATCAAATTTAAAAAAAATATATTTTAAAAATGATAATAGAAAATCAGTTTATATAGTTTTAGATACAATTTTTTTCGTTTTCAAATTGGACAATTATTCAAAGAATTGCTTACAAACTAAATGTAATAATGTTTCATAGAAATCTATTTAAGCCCAAAATTATTATTTTTATTTATTTTAATGAAATATATATGACCTGCCATAAAAATAATTACATAATTATACTTATGAAGATGGGCGCATTATTCTTAACAGCCCAACTATCATAGGCCGGCCCTGATTATGATATTAATTTATAAATATGTATAATTTATCAAACTCAAAGGTAAATTAATAATTGTTTATTTCATGAAAATATAATATTTATTTTATCATTTTTAAGTATACATAAAAAGAATAATATAATAATTTGTTTAAATATAGAGTGAATCCTAGAGAATATCCTTTGCGATTGGTTTGGTAACTTGAAAATCCAATAGAAACAAATGTGATGTGAGCACATACAATTTGTTTCAAAGGAAAACAATTTAGTGGTAATTATTTGGCTAGCCAGATGTCAGAAGTGCAATCACCTCCTGGGTATCTCATTTCGTGGGCAAGGATTGGTCCATGCTTGGTCTTTCCAAAGTCCACAATGAAATTCCTGTCAAGCGTCATTCCGCCGTTTTCGTGATCAATGTCGACCTTTACGATCCAGCCTCCTTCGCGCACGCCATCCGGGTAAAATTGTTTATCCCAAGGGGAAAACAAGCTGTTGCTCACGTACAGACGTTTTCCGTTGAGGGAAAGCTGCAGCATCTGCGGTCCTCCATGCAAACGCTTTCCTTTGATGATGACAGGTTCAGGTGGCACGTAGCTATCGTTATCAATAACTTTGATTGGCGAATCGGATTGCAATAGACCACCCAGATACACTTGACCTAAACGAAAATTTAACGGTCAGTTTCATCGTTATGTTATAATCTGGACGGGTTTCAAGTATTTACCGGTTAATCTTGGATTGGCGCGGTCTGTAATGTCGTATTGGCGGATGTCTCCTTGAAGCCAATTGTTCAAGTAGAGGTACTTGTCGTCCAACGACAAGAGGATATCACTGATGAAGCCTTAAAACAATTTAGTTAAGTTTCAATAATACATTTAGAAAAGTCTAAGTATTATTTTTTTAATATATACCTTGCATGTATTCCATGGGCCAATCTCCTCCTGCAACTTTCAGTTGTTCAACGTCGATGACTTTATCGACTGTGAAAGTACCATCGTCTTTCTTGTAGAACCTTGAAAT
>NW_017100025.1:3329-3599 GCF_001412225.1 Nicrophorus vespilloides | reverse complement strand
GACGAAAATTTGTTCGAATTGAATTTTGTTCGAAAGAAAATTAGTTCGAATAGAGTTTTAAACGAAAGAAAATTAGTTTAAAAGAAAATTAGTTCCAATTGCATTTTATTCGAAAGAAAATTAGTTCGAATAGAATTTTATACGAAAAGAAATATGTTTGAAAGGAAATTTGATCGAACGAAAATTAGTTTGGACAAAAATTTGTTAGAAAGAAAATTTGTTCGAATTGAATTTTGTTCGAAAGAAAATTAGTTCGAATAGAGTTTTATA
>NW_017100025.1:0-3322 GCF_001412225.1 Nicrophorus vespilloides | reverse complement strand
ATATGTTTGAAAGGAAATTTGATCGAAAGAAAATTTGTTCTAAATGAATTTTTTTCGAAAGAAAATTTGTTCAAATGGAAAAAGATTTTAAGATTATAATATTTTACTTATATTATAAGTTTTCCAAAGAATCAAAGTTTAGGCGAAATTAATTTGCAACGTCTCATTAAAATAATGAAGTGGATATGGATAATAAAGCATTTGATATGTTAAATGTTAAATTTTTTAACAAAGCAAAAAAAGAAATGTCTGAAGGAATAGTTTTTTTACAAAAAAATTCCATTCGAACAAATTGTTTTAGAACAATTTTCCGGATACGCAATTTAACATAATTCCATGTTTCTTTCAGTTAAATTTAGGTTTATAGAAAGGTATTTCCATAATGGTACGAGCTCATCGCATTTGATGTGTCAAACCAGCAAACACTAAAGAAAAACTGATTATAGTGACAAAAAAATCATTAAGTTAGTTACGTATGCCAGAACACCTAGTTCTATTCATTTTCGTAATACATTCCTTGAACAATATACTTACATGTTTTCATTAAACAAATTAGATTTATAGAAACGTATTTCCGTGATGGTGTAAGTAACTTATGCAACTTATACAATATCAACAAACACTTGCAACTATTGGCAACTAAAATTAATTAAGTTGGTGACATATGTCAGATCATTGAACTTATTTTTTAATAAAAAAAAATCATAAGTTATTTAGCAAAGAAAAATAAGTAAGATAATCTTAAATAACATTAAGGAATATATTCACATCACACGCGATACTTTCGTTGTAATTTGTTAAATAATTATATAATATTACAAAATGATGATTATTATAACCGGTTAGTTTCCATGACAACCGTAGCTTACTGTACGATTTTCATAACAATTTCAGGTTGTCAAAATTTGGTTATATAAAAAATATATATTTGACACAATGTAATTATATAATATAACAATTTAAAAATAGTCGTAAAGAAATTATGAAAATAATAAAGTACAATTTCAAGAAATATGTGATCTGGAATCGCACGTGAATACTAATAAAATGAAACAATTTTGCACGACAATTTTAGTAGTAATTTTGATTGATAATATAAAAGTTGTAGCTAAATATTTACAATAATGTTTAAAAGTTGATATGTTTTAAAATATTTGTGATGGTTTCTTAATGAATTTTCAGAGAAGACGAGAATTTTCATTATTTAACTAATTAATTCTAACTTGTTATTGTTTACAGACATTTGTTTAGAAGAGACTAAGAAAATAATGTTTGAAAATGTTTTAGAGTCATGAACATCATCATCACCACGAACCAGGAATGCCGTTCGATTTCAATTACGCAGTCAAGGAACCGCAATTCGGAAACGACTATTCCCACAATGCTGTGAGCGACGGAGACGTGACGAAAGGCGAATACAGGATTCAATTACCCGACGGAAGGACTCAGATTGTCAAGTACACAGCCGACTGGAAGAGCGGATTCCACGCTCAGGTATTCAATTTCACTCGCGAAACATTTTTTGATTTGATATTAATTCATTGCTTCTTCAGGTGAAATACGAAGGTACACCCAATTACACTCCTGGACGCCCAACCGGACCAGCCAGACCCGCTCCAAGTTACCCAGCACCGTCGAGGCCATCTCCAAGTTATCCAGCACCTTCTAGACCATCTCCTAGTTATCCAGCACCGTCAAGACCATCTCCTAGTTACCCAGCACCGTCAAGACCAGTACCTTCTAGACCATCTCCAAGTTACCCAGCACCGTCGAGACCATCCCCTAGCTTCCCCAGTGTTCCATCGAAGCCCTCTTTCCCGAGCGGTCCATCTCCAGGCTATCCATCGTTCCCAAGCGGACCATCGAAACCTTCTTTCCCATCGAGACCGAGCGGACCATCGCAGAACCAAATCCCAGGCCAAAAGTACGCTCCGAACGGTGGATACAAGTATTAATTAATGTACATAGCTGCAAAAAAAAAACAACAACACTCTGCCCTCATGGTGTTCAACTTAATTTATATATATAAGGAAGTATAGTAAAATAATTGAGCAGCGAAAACAGAAAATAATCCAATGAAAAAAATGCTAATTTTGTCGCAAGAGAAAAAAAAAATTGAAGTATTATTATTATTTAGTTACCGAATAATCCGTAGCGTTGTCCCTCCTCCCTCTATTCTTTTTAAATAACTATTTATAATGCAGTTTGTAAAGCAAATAATTTACTATGACACATATTATGTATGTAACATTGAAACTTTAAAAAAATAAAATTTTACTTTAAGCAGAACAATACGTATTTTGTAAACTACCCTCTACATCCAATATCCAATACAATGAACTATTACATTTAAATTATATTTTATTTCTATTAATGCAAGTTACTTGGCAAATGTTGCGTAATAAAAGACTACATTTATGTAATTGTTTTTTTTTTGAGAATTGAGAATCACATTCATATCCACTTGAAGAATTGAAACAAAAACTATTGGCTATTGAGATTTGAGAATCAAAATCATATCCCAAAACGATTCCCAAAAACCAACAAAAATTGTGGATAAACCCGAAAAGGGGTAGAAATAGGGCCAATGAGATTTATATAAATCATATTATAAAAAAATAATAATTAAGTCCAATTCTTAATAATTCATATTCTGGCTAATGATGAAGGCAATTTAATATAAAAAATGAAAATTATACTATCAGAATTAATCAATAATTAATAAAACTAAAAATAGTTTCAATGTAATAAAAAATGGGCAAAACTGTTTCTTATGTATGCTACCCACTTAACAGAAGTATAACAATCATATTTTCTCTATAAATATAACCAATTCAGAAACACTACTATTATACTGAATTCATATTCGATCGGTGGCGGATTTCCACAAAGGGCACACGACAACCTTAAAGTAGCCCTTCAAGAACCGACCGTCATCTTTTTTTTTATTGGTGCTTAGATCCCACAAAAAAGTGAATTAGAATTCAATAATACATATGAGGCCTTCTATTGGCTATTGAGAATTGAGAATCACAATCATATCCACTTGAAAAATTGACTAAAAATTATTGGCTATTGAGAATCACAATCATATCCACTTGAAGAATTGAACTAAAAACTATTGGCTATTGAGATTTCAGAATCAAAATCATATCCACTTGAAGAATTGAACTATACAATTATATTGGCTATTGGCTATTGGCTATTGGCTATTGGCTATTGGCTATTGGCTATTGGCTATTGGCTATTGGCTATTGGCTATTGGCTATTGGCTATTGGCTATTGGCTATTGGCTATTGGCTATTGGCTATTGGCTATTGGC
>NW_017100024.1:0-1885 GCF_001412225.1 Nicrophorus vespilloides | reverse complement strand
TTCAAATTTTCGTCTTAACAGAATTGATAGTGGTTTTTCTTAATATTATAATAAGAGTGTTCACTATTCTTTACACGTATAAACAACTAGATCAAACAGGAGTATTTTCTTATTTATTTTGGATTTCCTTATATCTAGATGGGTTAATATCCACGATGTACGGCAACGATTTAACTACACAGGTAAAGTTTCTGTATAATTAAATTCAATTAAAAATATAATAAGTTTCAGGCGAAAAAAACAGCGTTGTTTTATGAAAATGCGTTAAAAACTTGTCGTCATAGTTTAAATAAAGTAAGTGTTAGAAATGTATTTTATTATTAAGGATAAATCGATCTTTTTTTTCCAGAGAGGTTCATTTTACATACGATCGAAGTTCTATAAGAAAGAGTTTAGCATTTGCGAACTTTTCACAATTAACTGGAATTTTGTATTGAGAGTAATGCAGATTTTATGTATAACTTTTGCTTATATAATTATTATTTTTGTAGATGGTGGGAAGTGTTTTTATACACATAATAATTCTTATACAATTTAAACAAGTTTCTTTAAAAGAAATTGATACTACTTATAATTATGTTTCATTTCAGAATATGTTCCTTAATGACTCAATTACATTACTGTAAACATGATATAATTATTAAACAACAAAAAAAGTTCCATCGAGTTTTTATTTAATTGTATGCCTTTACCTAATTAATGACAAATAACTTAGTAAAAGTAAGAAAATATTAGTAACTCAAGAATTATTATCCAAAGTAAAACAATACTTATGGACATTAATTAGCTGAACTTCTTGATGTGACAGTTGAACTCTTTCCTTCATCCATTTAAATATTGATGGAATGAATTTCTTATATTTTTTTAATAGTTTCACCAGAAAATTTCTAAATGTAATTTCTATTTCTTCAGTTTTTTCACCAACCATAATGCCAGTTGTTTCCTTTGCCAAAATGTCCGCTCTTTCATTTCCTTCAGTTCCTTCACGTATAAAGTACGGTTTATTTCTATTCTAAATAAAATTTCTCGATTAGTCCGGTCTCAAACAGTCCCCGATTATGCGAGGCATTGCTCCATGTTGAAACAAAGATTCTTACACCAAAAAACATTAAAAATATAGAAAAAAACCCCTATTACTCTATTACATATACTTCACATTAATATTAAATTCGTCCTTTCTTAATTACAGTACGATATAATATGAGCCATGAAATCGATAGATTTCCCCAGTACAGAAAATGCTTCTAATGCG
Source organism: Nicrophorus vespilloides (assembly GCF_001412225.1). Taxonomy (NCBI): domain Eukaryota; kingdom Metazoa; phylum Arthropoda; class Insecta; order Coleoptera; family Silphidae; genus Nicrophorus; species Nicrophorus vespilloides. The sequence goes on along the minus strand of NW_017100024.1, from coordinate 633 downwards.
TAACTTCACCTCCATTACGCGCTTCTTAATAAAATTAATCCGCATCTTCGGTTTGTGTCCTTATTACATATCTAATGGTTCATACACAGCAAGCAAAAGAACCATCTTCAAATACAGATTGAGTATACTGATTTTCACCATCTGCAGCTTTATTATTCTGTTCTTCGACGGATTCGTTCTCAACACCTTGGCCGGTTTCTTAAGAATACTTTGGAAATTCTCCTTGTTTTGCATGATTGTTTACATCCCGTTATGTAACAGAGACGTGCACAATCTGATAGAAGTGGTGGAGAGACTGGAGAGGCTCAACAGGAACCAATTCGATTACAGGAAAATGCGCAAGATCGTTTACATTTTCTTAGCAAAAATGTCTATTTACGTTTTAATATTTGTGATCACTATTATTATGACCAAAGATAAGTCAATATTTCTACTGCAAGCAACTATAATTTTGATCACTTCTACAGGACTAATCCTCCTAAATACACTGTATGTCACAATTAAATACGAGTTGAAGCAATCATATGAATACATACACAATTATTTGAAAAAATCTAACGTTGATATAATTGCAAGTAAAGTTTTCATCAAGGAACTGGACGAAATCTACAGGATTTGTAACGAATTCTTTCA
>NW_017100023.1:0-38459 GCF_001412225.1 Nicrophorus vespilloides | reverse complement strand
TTGATCACGAATTACAGCAAACGGCTAGAAACACAGTAATATATCGATACTTGCTAGATTCCCCAAACTTTCAGCTTTCATATGCATCTATTGGCTTCATTGTCTCTATTATAGTTTTCGAGAAAATCAATTAAATGTAGAAATGTAACACTGCTTTTTCGAGCATTTTTTAAAATTTGAACACGAATTACACCCATTTAACGTTTCGGAATTGATTTGCTACAGCTGCTGACTTATCGCAAATTCGGCGATTTCATTCGGCAGACTTCGACTATTATGCGAATAGTTTTATTACTTTCTTATAAAATACGCAGGTGTTGTGTGTGCAGGTGCAGATGATTCATCGCGACCAGGTGTTTTTGTGACCATATACGAATTGCTTTAACGTTTTAGAAGCGCTGTGATTCATTGCGACCGAGACGAAATCCGTTTTCGTTACCATATAAGGAGATTTTTCAACACTCGACTAATTTTTATTACTATCTTTTCGTGTAAACATTTACAATTAATTATGTTTATTTTTTATTAAAATTTAATACAAACTTTAATTTTGTATTGAAAAAAAAAATAGAAATATTCGAATCATAGATTTCAATAATATAATACAAATTGAAGTTTATAATACAGTGGAACCTCGCTTAACGAGCAAAATGAATTATTAGAAAAATGACTCACTTAACGAGCGACGTTTCGCATAACGAGTGACGATGAGAAGAGAAGTCCTATTGTTTTTAATATGTTTCACTATACGAGTATTTTACTATACGAGTAAAAATCCGGAAATTTTTGAACAAATTTTCATCTCTTACAGATTCATACAGTTTACTTAGTTGATTTATGTTAAAGTAACTCATTTTTATTAATAAGTAATCAAATAATAACAAAAATATAATTTAACATCAACAATTAATACATCTAAATTATTATACAAACGTTATAAATCGCAAATTTTTAAACACCAGATCATTATTACATATGCAATTTAAAAATTTTAATTGAAATTTTTAAAGAGAAAAAAAAAACAATCCAGACATGAAAATAATGTATGCAGTTTTTTTTGTTTATGTCTCGTCGCTGCAATTTCGAATAAATTATTTCTTTACTATGTTCTATTACTACGTTTCATTCATCGTTTTTGTGCATATTTCCGCCGCCTGCGTTTTTTTGCCGCATTCCTTTAGACGCGTCGAAAATAGTATTTTTTTATCTGAACAATTTATTCTACTATTAATGAATGAATGCACGCATTTATGGTTGCATAATTTACATTTTTAAACTATGATAATTTATTAATTAATTTTTTGTAATAAAGTACATGATTTTATTCAATTTAATCAAGACTAATTATAAATTTAAAAAAAAACGCTAATTATAATTAAAAATATATGCAGTGGAACCTCGATTAACGAGTTTAATTTGTTCCAAAATTTTCGCTCGTTAAGCGAGTCATTTTTCTTACAATTTATGCTCGTTATGCGAGGATACACTGTATTTATTTAAGTCAATTGAAAGTTTGAACTAATTATAAATAACACGAACATTTGATAAAGGATGTTAATAATGGCCTAGAAATGTTTAAATAAAAACTTATGATCTTTTCAATATAATTAAATCAAAATACTCTTACTTTTCTTGCTTATATAAAAATTGTTTCAACATTTTACAATTGATTTGTTCCAACAGCTGACTGATTGTGACGCAGTTCGGCGTTTTCATTCGGCAGATTTCGGCTCTTATGCACGTCTGCATAAGATCAGCTGTGACTCATTGCGACGTTAACGTTTTAGAACGGCTGTGATTCATTACGTCGCAGACGAGCTCTGTTTTCATGCCCATATAAGGCAGTTCGGCGTTTTGATTCGGCAGATTTCGGCTATTATACACGTCTGCATAAGTTCAGCTGTGACTCATCGCGACGTTAACGTTTTAGAATTGCTGTGATTCATTACGTCGAGACGAGTTCTGTTTTCATGCCCATATATGGCAGTTCGGCGTTTTCATTCGGCAGATTTCGGCTTTTATACACGTCTACATAAGATCAGCTGTGACTCATCGCGACGTTTACGTTTTAGAACCGCTGTGATTCATTACGTCGCAGACGAGCTCTGTTTTCATGCCCATATATGGCAGTTCGGCGTTTTCATTCGGCAGATTTCGGCTTTTATACACGTTTGCATAAGATCAGCTGTGACTCATCGCGACGTTAACGTTTTAGAACCGCTGTGATTCATTACGTCGCAGACGAGCTCCATTTTCATGCCCATATATGGATTTGTTTATACATCTGCACCTGCGGGTAATTCATCGCGACGTTTGTGATTTTTCAATAATCACCTAATATTAATTAAGTTTTTATCGAATAAAACAATACAAAAACGTCGAAAATATATAAAAATTAAAATAAGTTAATTAGATGTTTTTAATTATTAAATATTAACTAGAGATTATTCAGATTTTGCTTGTAATATTAATATTAAGATTTGCTAATTTTTGTGTCTGATCTGTTCAACAGTTGATTTAAGATAATCCTCGAGCTAGGCCATGACATTTGCAGATTAATTGGTATGAATTAATGGAGACATCGATCCTGTTTAGTAGTCGGGACGAGTATATGAAATGAACGGGCTTCAAGTGAAGTGCAGATAGAGTGAGTGAGAGGACTTAGTATTCTGGTCGGAGGAATTTCAATTGTGATGGGAGTTCAGGAGGTGAAACGCGGAGGACAGTTTCGGTCGAGACGTAACGATCTATATATGCAAAAACGGCGTCATCCGGGAAAAGGCGAGATTTAATAGACCAAAAAAAAAATAAAGGGAGAAATTTTCAGTAATGTCGCTTCCAGAACTTCAGCGTGTCGTGCAGAAACCAGAAAATGAAATGGCAGTGTGTTACACGCTTTTTGTGCTCATTCGTTCCAATTCGATTAGTCTCAAAAATTACTTTGCACAAAATATACTGTAGTAATAACAGTAATAACGAATTCGATATTACTGCCATCAAGTTCTTCGTCAATTTAAAAAATTGTTAAGAAAGAAAAAATATATTAACATTTAATTTTCTTGTTCATATGTACACATTTTATCTCAATTATTTTGAAAAGTGGAGTAGAATCATTTATTATAATAACTTCATCAGATTATTGAGATTTTTTATAATATAAGATTTAATACACTTGGTTCGCTTTTTATGGGGTAGATACGTTCCACAGGAAAACGCATAAAAATAAATCGCACAAAAAAGGACTAGACACACGTATAAAAATAAAGGATACGTTCCATAATTTTTTAAAACCGCGTAAAACTAAATCAATAAGTTACAATGTACCGAAACTCGAATAAAAAAGGGTTTATTAAATTTCAGAAAAATAATTAGTATTACTATATTCTTTCTGAAATGTTTATTCATAATTTTATAAAAACGTTAATAATCATAGACAAGTTTATTAAATTTCAGAAAAATATAATCTTAACATATTCCTTCTAAATTTATACTGAAAAATTTTACAAAAAAAAAATACAGAAATTTTTTATGAAAGTTAATCTTTCTTCACATTTTTTCTTTAGAATTATCGTTGTTATAAGAGAGTGTTCGGCACAATAACTGATTCGAAATCACTTTCATCACTAGAAGAGATGGTTAGCATATCAGATCTATGTCCTGAAGATAATGATTCTTCACAAGTAAAATTAGTCTCAACTTTGCATGTTGATTTTTTCCCTTTGACAATATAATCAGTGATTACATTTTGCGATGGCTTTTCTATTTTTTTTTGTACAATTCCAGACATCCAGAAATGCAATTCTGAAGCTCGCGTTGAAACTTGAATGCTCGTTCAGAATTATCATCTTTTTCGATGAAATGGTTTGCCAATTTGTGTCAAAATTACCTAAAATAGTTATTTAAACCGCATAAAAAGAGTACGCATAAAAAGACGACCGAGTGTACTTATAATAAATTAGATAAAATATCACCGGTAAAATTATCATTTTTCAAAAATTCATTCAAGAAAGAAATAGAATGAAAAAATCTTTTGAAAATAATTTATTTCAAATTATATTAAGTGGAAAATGATGTTAAAATATTCATTAGTAATATTTTTTAGTTTATTGATTGATTTAATAAACGATTAAGTAATTTAATTTGTATTTTATTAATTTGTTTTATTATAAATAAATTAGATTAATATTAAGTGAAAATTAAGTAAAAATTACTATAATATTTTCAATCAACAAAAAATAATACGTAAAAAAAACATTTGTTTCCAATATTACCTAAAAAATGCTGCAATAATTTGTAAATTAATGAATTTATTTGGTAAAATACAATAATCGATTAATTAGTATTCGTTTTGTAATATTTTTTTGTAAGTAATTGATAAATGTAGCCAAGAATAATATTTCTACAAAAAATAAAATTAAAAAAATAATTAAAAAGAAACAAAACTTTGTATACTGTGAAATTAAACTTAAAGAATTTGCAATTAAAGGTCTTACAAAAGGTTTTGGATAAAATAGACTATATATTTGTTTTCTACCTTAGCGCTAAATCAATTTTAAGGGGGAATGGAAGCAACCTTTTTCGACGCTCCTCACCTTTAGTGTTAAGTGTATTCTTTTCGAGTGTATTCTTTTGTCAAGTGGGAATAATGAAAGAAACTGGAAGATGCAGGCAAAGGCAGCAAGGGTGAAATATCCGTAAGTTTACTGCCAAACAGTTTTTGCTTCCAACAGAAAATCGATAAACACGCAGAAAAATGAAACAACAACAAGATCTAAACTAACTTCTTATTACTTTTATACTTCAACCGATGTCATTTTTGCTTTTATTGCTTTCATGTGTTTACAACTAGTTAGTTTGGAAACTAAAAAAGTTTGTGATATAAATTATAAAATGAATTTTAAAAAAATAGTATAAGATTATATTTATTCAAGCTTGTTCTGAAGATATGTCTGAAATACTTATTTCATTAGTACAATAACTAAAAAAAGGGTTGTTTCCCAAGCTTTTTACATAATTTAAAAAGAATGAATTGAAATTTGTAATTGAACATTTTCAATTACTGCAACGTTTTCAAACAATACTATTTCAAGCTCGATAAAAAAACGGTTGTTTCCTTTGGAAAAAAGGTTTGTTTCTGAACTTTAGGCTTAAAATCTTATTCGATCACTACATTCGAGTATATTAACTTTCAAAATAATAAGTTAAAATTCGTAATTTTCTATTTATTAAAACATTTCAAACAAAACTCACTAAAAAGGATTGTTTCCCAAGCTTCCTACAAAATTGATAAAAAGAATGAATTGAAATTTGTAATTGAACATTTTCAATTACTGTAACGTTTTGAAACAATACAATTTTAAGCTCGATAAAAACCGGTTGTTTTCTTTGGAAAAAAGGTTTGTTTCTAAACTTTAGTCTTAAAATCTTATTAAATTACTACATTCGAGTATATTAACTTTCAAAAGAATAAGTTAAAATTTGTAATTTTTTATTTATTTAAACATTTCAAACAAAACTCACTAAAAAAGAGGGTTGTTTCCCAAGCTTCCTACAAAATTGATAAAAAGAATGAATTGAAATTTGTAATTGAACATTTTCAATTACTGCAACGTTTTCAAACAATACTATTTCAAGCTCGATAGAAAAACGGTTGTTTCCTTTGGAGAAAAGGATTGTTTCTGAACTTTAGTCGTAAAATCTTATTAGATTAGTACATTCGAGTATATTAACTTTCAAAAGAATGAGTTAAAATTCGTAATTTGTTGTTTATTAAAACATTTCAAACAAAACTCCCTAAAAAGTTTTCCAAGCTTCCTACAAAATTCAAAAAAAGAATAAATTTAAAGTTGTAATTGAACATTTTCAATTACTGCAACGTTTTCAAACAATACAATTTTAAGCTCGATAAAAAAACTGTTGTTTCACTTGTTGGGAAGGAAAATTTAATTTGGGTTTCAAATAATGAAAAAAAAAATCCTTTGACCTATGTGCGAATAATCACACATTCCACTTTGCTTTTGAATTTTTTATTAACACGCCGAAAGTGGAGTTGGGATTGGATCGGTTACGTTACGTTCTCTTATTACAGCTCATCTCATCTGCTTTTATTTTTTCGTCTATTTCTGTCTAGACTCTAGACACTTTTCATTTGACCCAACATTGTGTATGTTCATTGGTTCATTTTATCGATTTACTTTTATTTTCTAAATACAAGATTAATTAGAAAAGAAGCTTTCTTTTCTTTAGTAATAACATACAAATTCCTACATCATGTTTTAAATTCGTTGAAGACAATTTTATTTTAGTCACAAGATTAATGTTCGATGATAATTAAACACGAATCTTTCTTTCAGCTTCTTGGGAATGACTGATTTACGACGGTCTACAAATTGAAAGGGCATCCATCCTCGACGACTTTCAAAACCATTAATACCGACCCATACATTTTATCGAATTAACCGAAGAACAAAAAAAAAATTACGCAACCCGCAGCCCTCGAGAGAATGCCCTAATTGCAACTTAAATTAGTTCTTCATAAAAACCACGCCTTGCTCTTTATATTTGAAGTAAAACAAGCGAAAATTTATTTGTTATTTTTATTTGTTTCCCCTTCAACATCCTTGATCCTTTTCGAGGATATAAATCGCGCCCAACAATAAAACCACCCCTCGCAATTCTTCTCAACGCGCCGGGGGAGATATTTTTTTTGTTACTTTACGCCCTTTTTTTTGGAATAAGGGAATTTGTCGTTGCATACTCAAAATCTAATTAGACTCGTACCGCAATTAAAATTCGACTGCACAGATTAAAACGAAATCTAGATTGATTTCAGGTGCAGCGAATTCAGCTCGTTCGAAATTTCCAATTTGCATACGTGGCTTTTCTCTCCATCTCTCTATACTTTTCCCTACAGGTTTAGAACTGAAATTCAAAATGAACTCGTAGCGGAAATGTGCGATATTTTCTGTTTGCGTAAATAGTTTATATTTGTATTTTGGACACGCCTGAATCGATCGAAAAGCGGTGCGAATTTAATGCACGAATCTACTATTATTGTTAGTTAAACCGAGTGACAATTAATAAATGCAATACCGAAAATTCCGCATTAAATTTACACCGAAACAAAGCTTTTTCCCACAATAACACACGTTCATTTAAATAAACATGAAATGATTGCATATTATTTATTTGTATTTACCAATATATAATTATATTATTACAATTTGTATAAATGGAAAGCATACATTTTGATGAGTGATTTTGTATAGTTGTCTGTAAGTTAAACTTTCTACAGGAAAACGCATTTACGCTAAGAAAATACGAATGGAGACGAGAAGGAAAGTTTTGAAGTCAATTTAAATATTTGATGAAAAGGTTATTATACCATACCTCAAGTTACCAATTGAATTGCATATAAAATATGGTACCTTTTTGAACAAGCAAATCTAATAATAGACAAGTTTTGTAAGAAAATTTCAAAATTATTTCTGTGAAAAATTAAAATTAAATTAAATGAAAATTTCTAGTAAAAAATGCATCTAAAATTATAACATAAATTTTATGTATATGAGAAATACATCAAACGTACATTTTTTTAGTAATATATATATTTTGTATATTGTATAACAAAAATTGGAAACGAACAAAATGTTGTGATGTTTAGTTTAGTGAATAATCAGATTTTTGGACGAAAGAGTTTGGGAATTGGGGTGTGCAATATTGTTTGGACAAGAAGAAGAAGTCAATAGGGGAAAAAAATTAAGATATAAAACGGAGTTTGTCGTTTGCAACATTTCTTCTTAATGGAAATGTCTAGTCTCTTTTATTATCTTTTGATAGTAAAAATATGTATAGAGTATAAAAAAAAGTTTGTTTTTTTTATAAATGTTGCAGAAATATATTAATTAAGAGCTGATTCATTAATAAAAATGGAGAATTAGTAATAAATTATCAAATATAATAATTGTAAGTGAAAAATTATGAATTAAAATTGGATACTTTTAGTAACTTAGTTTAAATAGTAAAATTTGGGTCTATATCGGGCTTGACAACCAAAAAACCGTCTATTGAAATCCCGACGTTTGAAATCCCGACTGTATCGAAATCCCGACGTTCAAAATCCCAACTATATCAAAATCTCGACAACCATAATCCCCACAAACATAATCCCGACTATATCAAAATCCCGACTGTATCAAAATCCCGACTATATCGAAAATTTTTACAATAACATTTTTAAATTATTTCGAAGCGTAGTCACCTTGTGCTACATTTTTATTATTAATAACAATAAATTATTATAAATTTATTTGCTTTTGTTGAATTATTCATAATAAAGCTTAACATTATGAAATAACCTCAAATACAATTAGATTATTAATTGTTATTATTTATTATTAATAACAATTTAAAAGTCATTACGCTCCGGAATAATTTAAAAATGTTATTGTAGACATTTTCAATATAGACGGGATTTTGATAGAGTCGGGATTATGGTTGTCGGGATTTTAATATAATCGTGATTACGGTTTGTCGGGATTTCAATACAGTCAAGATTTCGAACGACGGGATTTCGATACAGTCGGGATTATGAATTATTTCTTATGAAAAGTTTAAGCAATGACAATAATTTATGGTTAAAAATTGAAGAATTTAATTTTTGTTATAATATAAGTTTTTTTTTATCATTTTGACTCACAATAATGAAGCAAAACTTTCAGGAATAGAATTTCAGAAAACTATAGGAAAATTCACTAATAAAGTATTGATTTGAAATATTTTTCTCAAATTTTATTCATTCATAATAAATATTGCAATGAAACTATGAAACTGTTGGTATTCCTGTTAAAATAATTTAAGATTATGTAACGTGGTAAAGTTGACAATACTGGAAACAACGTTCCACGGTGCAATTATGTTTCCAGAATTTCGCAGAGATCGGAGCTCTTATTATTTTATACATGTTTATGTATGTAAGTCATTAAGACTTAGAAGAAATACCACATAGGAAGGAAGATCCCATAACTAATCATTGTGTAACGACTATTCTTAATGGTCCAATCAATAATCTAATATGTCATAATCACTTAATGATTAGGAAAAGTTAGGTACTATCTTTCCTTACCAAATATTGTACTCCCACTATGTTAATTTCCTACTATGAAATAGGATGTTTATGTAATACAAAATCAGTCTGAGAGTAAGTCTTAGAAGGGCAACCCAAGCTACGAGTTATTAGCTGGAAGCTAGTTTAAGAACTTCTATTTAAAATGTTGAAATATATTATTTGTGTTCATTCACTTTTGTCTAGCCTTTTACTAAAACCCTCTACAGACTCCACAACTGCAAAAATATAAGAAGATCTACTGTGTCCAAATTCCATCCCCGGGACACGACAGTGTTACAATTATTTAATTTATTAAACTTTTCAAAAATTAGCAACTAAACTATTGAAAATTGTGTATTGATTTTCTAACCATGTTCATTATTGCTATGGTTGCAACGATGAGATCTGAAACTGTCGGAAATAAAATTAAAGTCGACCGTTTGAGGAAATCTGAAACGGTTTTCAGGACGTTCCGATGATTGATTAACCTTGGGAAAAGTTTTCGTTTCCTGCGTCGTTCGTTCGACATGATGGAGGTCGTCGAATTGGCTGAAAGCCTCGACTTGTAACCGGAGAAGGAAGGAGGAAGAGGAGGGAAAAACAAACTGAACGAAAACGTCGTCGTTAGTCCAGAGGAAACAAAAGCTTTCCGGAAAACGTCAACGTTTTCGCAAAGCACAAAAATCCATCTGCTTGTTATTCTATTGAGAAGCTCGATCGATATCATCATTTCACAAGCTCTATTTATACACGAGGATTCTAATTACATTGAATATATTAAATTACACGAAATCGAATAGCTCAAGAAATAAATTTGAAGTCTCTCGTGAACTCAACATGTTAATTCATTCAAAACCACTTAAGCTTTGCATATTGTTTCAGAAAAACTTTTTCTTTATGATTTATTTAAATTTCACTGTAACTCAATTAATCAATTAGCAACTACATCCAAATTCATATCTTTTGGTTAAAAATTAGTTTAATTTAATTCTTTGTAAGATATTTGTGTTAAATTCTAAAATATTATTAATTTCTTAACCATATTTTAGTTGTTTCATGTACTAATTATTAAGATTTTTAACACACATTTAAATGAATTGAATTTTAAATAAAAATTTCTGATATGAATTTCGGGCGAATTCGAGCTTTATGATAGAGGCTTAGCTATATACTTAGATAATTTACTAAATGGGGGATTAAATGGTAAATGATTGAGCTTGAATGGATTCTAAAGGGACGGAACATTAATATCAATAAAGAGAAATACGTTTCTTCTATACTCTTAGCTTTTACTGAAATATATTTCCTTCATTTATTTGTACTTTTCTTTTCTCAACGAAACTGAAAAATGTTCATTAATTCGAATATTATTAAGAGAAATTCCATCATTTATTGCTTTATATAACACTAATAATTTGCTGACAAGTTTCTAAAAACAAACGCGACTTACTCAACTCCAATAAAAAAAGTTATATAACTTCAGTTGTTTGATCACAAGTAAAAAAAAAAACAACTTAGACAAAAGTTTCAAAGCACATTTCAAACACTAAATGTTTGCATTTAAAAGTTCACATTCAATTTTTTTTTTTAATTTTACATAAACGTGTATAAAAATACTAATAAAAGTGTCCTAATATTAAACTTTAGATTACATTTAATGGTCACATTTAATAATTTTTTATTTGCTAAACAAACACACGTATTTTGCTGAAACGCGTTTCAAAGCGTTAGCTGTATATCAAAAATAAACTATCCATTCGTTTGTCATCCCTTTTCTGCTGTACAGAGTACTCAACGCCGTGAATAATGTGTAAAACATAATTGCTTCTGCGATGTTTCCTTTTGCAAATTCGAATGTGAAATGAGAGGAAAGAAAATACAATTAGCTTGTTTATCGTGCGGAAATTATTGTTGTAATTAAAGACAAACATAACGTTTGTTTACTGATAATAACACAACAATACCTCGCATAGTCCGGTTTTACATCGTTAGCGGAATCTATTAACCGGACTATGTGAGATATTGCTATTTTATTGCATTCACTAGGTTAGAAAGTGTTTAGTATTAATTTTGTTAAGCACTTTCAATCGGATTACATTGATATTTATGGTTGTGATCATATTTATTTCAAATCGAACTTTATATAGATTTAATATGAATATAAATCGTAGGATTGTTTTGAATTTATAGTTTATCAATTAAATCACTGTTATTTTCGAATATTTGAAGATTAACAAAACTAATTTTTAATCATTAAAGATTATAATTACATTTATACATATTTTTGAAATAATGTTTAATGATTTCTTTGAAAAGTCTTCATACCTTTTTAATTTCGACTACAAAATCAAAATCTAAAGTTTCTTTTTGATACAAAACTAGTCCTGCTTTATATTTACTAAAGATTGGATTAGATCTGTCTTCAAAGTTTAAGTTATTCTCTTTCACAATTTCAGCTTTAAATTGATATTTTCAAAATTGAAACAAAGCAAAATATTGAAACAAACAAAAATATTATTATTTTTGATGAAAGCTACAACTTTTTTTATCACTTTAATCATTCCATCTGTTTTTTGTTAGTTTCGAAATGTGATTTAGACTGAAATTAAAATGAATATACATCATTCATATAAAAGGATTGTGAGATAATAAAACCATATGTTTTTTTTTGTGGAAATGAATGTTCGTTTTGAAATAATTGATTTCTACATAAATATGTGGCTTTTATGTGCTGCTTTTGTGCTGCAATCCATTTATTTTTATGTCCCTTTTCGCGGTCACAGAAATACACTCAACCCCGGCTACACACTTCATGGTGATTTAGATCCGAAATCTGCTATTGTTTCTGAGATAATTCCCATATAAACGAGGCACCGAAGTAGTTTCAAAGATCAATTCCGGATCGTTTCAAACAGAAATTACACAGTGAATAATTAAAGTCTCTTGTAGTTGTTTTTCATGTTGATATAATTATGTAATACGAGTGTTTCGCACGGCAATTTGCCAAAACGCGATTATTTCGCTGCGTTAAAACTGGGGCTTTTTGTAACAATTGTCAGAGGGCGGAATTTAATGGGGTTACGGCTACAGAGAATAATTATTCCGCAGATTACGTAATAATTTGGGTATGCATTATGCGGTGATGGTGGTGGCTGTGGATTGGCCACGAGGGAGACCCGAATTGCACACACACGCAACGGTCTTATTAATGAATGTTGGATGGAAAGGAAAAGCTATTAACTTCTCATAACCGGGAGCAGCGGACTTCAAAAGAAACTCTTGCTAGGTAAGTGAACAAACGGCAGTTTCCTAAACGTAATCTCGTCGCTGTGTGTGGGTCCACAGGTTGGAGATAAAGTTAATAAAGAAGATTTACTCGACTGCTTTAACGACGCTCTTACTGAAATTAAATTATTCCGAAATCATTGGGACGCATTCACAAGAACTTACTTACATGGATTGCTACAAAATTACACCTGAAAAGAAATATGTTAATATTTTAAGTATACAACAAGTTGTAAAATTATAAAGCTCTCTATGTGACTTCGATCAGTCCGGATTCACTATAGTCCGGTTTAAACATTTCAAAACAAACTAAATTTAAAATGATTTTTCTATACATAAAATGATCCCTTTATACAGTCGAGTCTTCTTTTGTGCGGTTTATTTTTGTTTGTATTTAATTCCTCGATTAGTACGGTTTCCAAAAGAAGCAACAAATTACCCGCACTATGCGAGGTATTGCTGCATTGTTTTGCATCAAAACAAACTAAATTTTAATTGATTTTGTCTCTGCATAAAATTATCCCTTTACACAGTAGTGTCTTTTTTTTGTCCGGTTTATTTTTTAGTATGTATTTAGTTCCTCTATTAGTACGGTTTTCAATAAAAACAACAAATTATCCGCACTATGCGAGGTATTGCTGCATTTGTTTTGCATCAAAACAAATTAAATTTTAATTGATTTATCTCTGCATAAAATGATCCCTTTACACAGTCGAGTTTTCTTTTGTGCGGTTTATTTTTTAGTATGTATTTAGTTCCTCTATTAGTACGGTTTCCAATAAAAACAACAAATTACCCGCACTATGCGAGGAATTGCTGCATTGTTTTGCATCAAAACAAACTAAATTATAATTGATTTTGTCTATACATAAAATGATCCCATTACACAGTCGAGTCTTCTTTTGTGTGGTTTATTTTTAGTATGTATTTAGTTCCTCTATTAGTACGGTTTCCAATAAAAACAACAAATTACCCGCACTATGCGAGGTATTGCTGCATTGTTTTGCATCAAAACAAACTAAATTTTAATTGATTTTGTCTCTGCATAAAATTATCCCTTTACACAGTAGAGTCTTTTTTTGTCCGGTTTATTTTTTAGTATGTATTTAGTTCCTCTATTAGTACGATTTTCAATAAAAACAACAAATTATCCGCACTATGCGAGATATTGCTGCATTGTTTTGCATTAAAACAAACTAAATTTTAATTGATTTGTCTATACATACAATTATCCCTTTACACAGTCGAGTCTTCCTTTGTGCGGTTTATTTCTAATATGTATTTAGTTCCTCTATTAGTACGGTTTCCAATAAAAACAATAAATTACCCGCACTATGCGAGGTATTGCTGCATTGTTTTGCATCAAAACAAACTAAATTTTAATTGATTTTGTTTATGCATAAAATGATCTTTTTACACAGTCGAGTCTTCTTTTGTGCGGTTTATTTTTTAGTATGTATTTAGTTCCTCTATTAGTACGGTTTTCAAAAGAAGCAACAAATTATCCGTACTATTCGAGGTATTGCTGCATTGTTTTTAATGCAAATTTTAATTGATTTTGTCTATACATAAAATGATCCCTTTACACAGTCGATTCTTCCATTGTGCGGTTTATTTTTAATATGTATTTAGTTCCTCTATTAGTACGGTTTTAAAAAGAAGCAACAATTTACCCGCACTATGCGAGGTATTGTTGCATTGTTTTGCATCAAAACAAACTAAATTTTAATTGATTTGTCTATACATAAATTGATCCCTTTACAAAGCCGTGTCTTGTTTTGTGCGGTTTATTTTTTGTTTGTATTTATTTCCTCAATTAGTACGGTTTCCAACAGATGCAACCCGCACTTTGCGAGGTATTGCTGTAATGTTTTGTATCGACCCATTTTTTTTCTCCAAGTTCCTATACGGTTTCATTTCCGTGCTTTATACTTTTTTTATTCCCGGTTGGTTTCATCTATTTTGCAAATTTTATCAATCAGAAACGCATTTGCAAATCGATTTTGCTTTCATGCAGGAAAAGAGAAAAAAAAATAGTGCTGAAAATACTAAAAGGTGATTTAAACTAATCCGTTACGTATTTCACGCTTTTTTTAATCTGATTTCAATGTTTTTAAAAGTCCATTAAAGTTAAAATATCTTTGCATTATTCACGTTATGTAATTTATTTAAAATGTAGTAAAAATAGAATTTATCTAAAATGCAGCGAATGTGGATGAAATTTTTGAAAATCATAGTTTTGTACTATTTTGTACTAGATTTGACGGTTTAAACAATAATTTTGTTTGTTAAAATATAGAATTTACTTAAAATGTATAAATAAAATTATTTTGAATTAAATCAATTAATGTTAATACATGTAAATAAATGAAAAATTGAGATTTTTAACTATTTCCACATTTCAGTGAATATTTAAAAAATCAAGAAATTTTGATATTTTAAGTTAAAGCTTTGTATATTTTTACCAATATATTTTATATTTCAATGTAGATCAGTTTAATTAACTAATTTGTGTAATTTGTTAATCTTAATACAAACTTTACCAATGAAAATAATAGTTTATTAGTGGATGTACAAACTTGAAGCCGGTATAATTAGAGCAATTAAATTGTAAAAGCTGCATTAAATATTTGCGTCGATTCGGTAGTTGCAATCAATATTTTGAGAATTAAACTATTAATTACTCGAATATTGCAGCTTTATTAATAGAACTTATTTGACTCGAATGTTTTCATCTTTCGCACAAATTAACGTGAAACATCAGCTGCACGATGTTTATGCTGCTTTTAAACTACAAACAGCATAAACATCGTGCAAGGATGACTTTCCAAGGAATTGTTGGTTTCTTGCTCGAGGATGTTTTCCCTTTACCAAAGGAAAAGAGAAAGAGAGCATACAATATGTTCAGGACAAAACCGGAGGACTGAATGTATCCGAATCCAGCACTCTTCTCGAATCTACTGCACTAATCTAATCATATGCAGAGTGCTGCAAATTGATATTACGTCTTATTGGATTCGAATGCAATATTCTCTGTTTCAAAGTGCCTTTTATCTTTAATTTTATATATTAATATTTTAACATTTTCCAACATTCATTTTTCTTTTCTTATTTGAAGATTTTCATAGTTTCATTTTTAACAATAAATTACGTAAAATCACGTTAGGATAAATGTAAAAATCATTTATTTCGTGTATAAAGAAAGTTGAGTAAATCTTGAATAGAGTGTATAAATCTTTCTTGGCTTCCAGTCGAAGGCAATAAGAGGCTGATAAACTCTGGGGAGTGAGGCCAACTTCTCGATCAAAATACGAGAAGATTACGCCCGTCCCGTGGGACGTGTGTGAGTACGTGTCGATAATGCACGTTCCTTTCTGCGTTTCGGTGAGATTTAATTACAGAATGATCTTTGCAGATCGCAAAACCCTTGGCAAGACTCGACTGAGAGGTCGCGCACGTTCCGCCCTTTTCATTCCCATTTTTATGTTCGTGTCCTGCAAAAATTGCCGCTCAGCGATGAATGCAAACAGAAACACGTACGTGTTTTGCAAATAAAATATACATAACGGACAAACGAAGTTGAACTTAAAAATAAATAAAAAATACACAATTGTCCTTAGGCAACAAAACGCATGACCACGTTTATATTCAAATTAAACATAAACTTTTGTGTGTAATAGTTCTACCAATATATTTGCTTGAAACCGGACTAATCGAGATTTTTAAAACTGCATGAAGATAATTAGCATACATTAAAATTTTGATTTTACAAATTTCACAATGTGATAAGTAAAATTCTTAAAATATACAAAATTACTTATAAATTTTATTAAATTTTATATAGTTTTAGCTTTAATGTAAATATTTGATTATGAAACAAGTTTTAGTAGAGATATTCGCCAAATTGTGAAGACATTTAACTTTTTAATATTTAGATTTTTTTCTATAAATTACGCAAAAATCTTGAGCGTCTCTAATATGTATCTAAAGTTAGTATAAACTCTAAAGTTTTGAAGATTTTAAATGAATATTTAATGAACTTTTCACAGTTTTCCAGACATTTTATAAAAATTGAAGTCTTTGGAAACTTAATGAAAGTTTAATTTTAAAAAATTACTACGTAAAACCCATTGCGGTTATGAACATGGATACAAAATTAGCATATTCTATATAGTTTTAATTTTAATATAAATAAATGGTTATGAAACTAGTTTTAGTAGTTTTAGAGACATTTGCAAAATTGTGAAGTTATTTAAGATTTTATTATTTCGATTTTTTTTCAATAAATTAGGCAAAAATCTTGAGCGTCTCAAATATGTATCTAAACTTAGTATAAACTCTAAAATTTGAAGATTTTAAAAGAATATTCAATGAACTTTTCATACTTTTCGAGACATTTTATAAAAATTTAAGACTTTGGAAACTTAATGAAACTTTAATTTTAAAAATTTACTACGTAAAACCCATTGCGGTTACGAACATGGATACAAATTTAACATATTCTATATAGTTTTAGTTTTAATATAAATACATGGTTATGAAACTAATTTTAGTAGATTTCGAGATATTCGCCAAATTGTGAAGACATTTTAATATTTCGATTTTCTCAATGTAAATGTAAACTTAGTATAATATCTAAAATTTGAAGATTTTACATAAATATTTAATGCACTTTTTATAGTTTTCGAAATGGAGACTTGGTTGCAACAGTGAATATAAAATTAATATATTTTAATAATTTAATTTTTCCATTCTAAAATTTCTTGAACTTGTAAACTTTAATACAAACCTAAATACTAAACATTTCCATTTACTGGCATTTCTTTTCCATTATTACTTTATATTTATGTAAATGCATTTCTCGAGATTCATAGAAAATAATGTTGAATGCGATCCTGGTATAAGGATGTACTCAAATACCCGTATATCGTGAAAACATGCATGCATTTCTATTCGTTCCCTTGTTATTCCACTTCACTAGAACATCCAATATACATGCAACGTCTGCAAATCCAATTATATTATATTTTATTCCTTACAAAAGATCTTTCTTGCTTTATTTTTAATTGATTTCCTGCCACAAACATATTTTTGAATGAATCATACAATCTTTGTATTAAAAGTCTGCAAAAATATTATTTTTTCATTAATTTACTATAAATTTTAATTAATTTCTGCAAAAGACACATTTCTAAATAAACAAGACAAATTTGGATGAATGACTGAAAAATACGTTTTCAATATCTTATTTGATAGGTTTTCATAATACTGAAATCCTTTTAACTAAAATTTCATATGAAATTTGAAACTTTGAAATTAATAATAATGTTAACGTGAATGTCGCCTCCGCTTTTAACTTCACCTGAGATTAGGGGTTGCGAATATCAAAGGAGGTTGAAATACCAGAGGCAGGTGAATGACGACACAGCTGTTACCTGGGCAACTGAATTTACGCGTGAATTGATTCGCTCAATTTTCGGAATTCCCGACCTCAAAACCTCAACACTAACTTCATTCCAAGCCGATAATTAATAAGATTTTTTTTGTGACGGACTTCTCGATCTACATCATCACGAGTGAATTGAATTATGCAGGGAAATTATGCAGATATGTACGAAATGAAATTACAGCGCTCACGACAACAGTGGCTAAACCTATTACGTCAACGAGCGAAACCCGTCAAGTTCAATAGTCCCGAGCTGAAAGTAATACGTAACAAGGAGATCCGACTCGAATAAATAAAGAAGAGTGAGTGGAAAAATTGGTCGGAAAGTGGATTTCTGATGAAGTGGATTTCTATTTAGGATATCTTTAATTATCGTGTCGGATCGATCGGAGTTCGGGCGCCAATCGAATCAAACGCTTCGTCGTGTCCGCAAAAGTCAACTGTGTCTGTTTTGCAAAAGTTTCTTCGCGAGGAGGAAACGAATTGATAGAAATTCGCCTTCCGCATTTCCATCGACTCACTTACAAATTCGCAGCATGTTTGTGCTACAATACTGAAAACCACGGCTTTGTGAATTATTCATATGTTTACAAATGATGTAAGCACCAGCATGTATAGAAACAAGGATCTGCACATCCTCTCGAAACCGGCTACAGCAGTTATATATACAATTCAATGTCTGTTTAGTAATTTTAATCATATACAATACAATTTCGAAATTAACAATTTCACTATTATTTTAATTGTAAATTTACATATTTGTTTTTGAAACTACCAAATGCAAATTTCATTATTGAATTGCAAAAAAACGTATATAATATGATCATTTTAGCTGTAATTAGATAAAGTCATTACGTAAAATCTATTTTAGTTAGGAATGTGAAGATAAACTTGACATATTTAGTAAAGTTTTAGCTTTAATATACATTTTTATTGTTGACTCTAACTTATACAGTTTTTCAATTATTCGCTAAAATGTGAAGAAGTATTTTTTTAATTTTTAATTTACAATTTTAGAAATAAATTAAAATATTTAATTGGATTAAAATCCAGCAGTTATTTACACAATTCAATTTGGAAATTAACATTTTCACTATTATTGTAAATTTACATATTTGTTTATAAAATTACCAAATGTAAATTTCATTATTGAATTGCAAAAAAACGTATATTTTTATTAAAATATTTGATAATATGATCATTTTAGCTGTAATTAGATATTATAAAAATTATTTTATAAAATTTGAAGTCTCTGCAAACTTAACTAATTAAAGTTTCAACTTTAAAACGTCATTACGTAAAATCTATTGTGGTTAGGAATGTGAAGATAAACTTGACATATTTAGTAAAGTTTTAGCTTTAATATACATTTTTATTGTTGACTCTAACTTATCTAGTTTTTCAATTATTCGCTATAATGTGAAGAAGATTTTTTTTTTTAATTTATTTCTAAAATTGTAAATTAAAATATTTAATTCGATTGAAATCCAGCAGTTATTTACATAATTCAATTTCGAATTTACTGCTTTTAGGAAGTATAATTTTGTTCCCAATTACATAAATTACGCAATACTATTTTAGAAACATTTTCAAAATTGTGAAGACATTTAACATTTTAATATTTCGAATTTTCCAATGAAAAATCGTTAACGTTTCAAATATGTTTGTAAACTTAGGATAAACTCTAAATTTCGAAGATTTTAAATGAACTTTTCGTAGTTTTCGAGACATTTTATAAAAATTGAAGAATTTAGGAAATTTAATGAAAGTTTAATTTGAAAAATTCACTACGTAGTAGTTTTAGTAGGTTTAGAGACATTTGCAAAATTGTGAAGACATTTATCCTTTTAATATTTCGATTTTTTCAATAAATTACGCAACAATCTTGAGCGTCTCAAATATTAATTAAAATCCAGCAGTTATTTACATAATTCAATTTCGAAATTAACATTTTCACTATCATTTAGAATACTGAATTATGCCCAAAAAACGTAGTTTTTCATATAAATATTTGTTGTAGAAAATTGAAGTTTTGTACTGCATTTCTGAAAATATGAAACAAGTTATTTTTACCACTTCCAAAACTTTTGATCTAAAAATTTAAAATAAGCTGCAATTATATATTGTAAATCATTCTCTTTATACTGTTTTACAAATTAAATTAATTAAAACTTTATAATTCTAATTAACTATTTTTTTAAAAAACTGAAAATTTTATTTTTGAGAAAGATTTACACAAAATTCGTAGACTTCATATACATTACAGTAAATCAAGTTTACTTCGTATAATCTTAGCTTCAATTTGCATATTTACTGTTAAATCTACCTTTTATTATCTTCCTGAAATTTAAGATCTAAAGTTACTGCTTTTACGAAGGATCATTTTGTTCCCAATTACATAAATTACGCAATACTATTGATTAGTACAGTCAACCCTCTTATAACGCGGTGACTGCGTACCGCGTTATATGGAAATCGCGCTATAAGAAACTCGGATTTAACCGTACTAACCAGGCTAATTCGTAGCGTGTTCTATGGAAACCGTCCACCGCGTTGTATGGAAACCGCGCTATAAGAAACTCGGAATTAGTACAAATCACATCATTCATACCGCGTTATATCGAGACCAATAAATACAAAAGACAAAATAAATTATAAATTATTTTTATTGAATTGAACTAAAGAGTTCATATAAGGATTGATAAAAAAAATGAAACAAGAACTAAACTAAAAGACTGTTTTTCAACAAAAACAATGAAGACTTGTAAAATTATGTAATCTTTCAACACCCATCCTCGCTGTCAGATATGAGTCGCCTAACTCGTCTTCTTTTAATGGGCAAAATGTCTTCATCACTTAGTTCATTTTCACATTGGTTTTCGATTGTAGCTTTTTTTTCTAACTTCACTAAAACCTCTCTATAGGGAGTTAAGCAATTTCTTAACTCTCTTTTAAACTTTTCGCTGCGCACCGTTGAACGATCAGTTTGAATGAAATGAAGTTCTAATTCTTTAACCAAATTTAGCCCTTTTTTCACATCTTGTAAATCGAGATTTGGAACCCATTCCTTTTCCTTATTTTCGTTTACCATTGCATTTGAGGTGCATTCATCAATTAATTCCATCAGTTCTTCCTCATCTAAAGTTTCTTCCCCGAGTACTAGTTCTCTTACATCCTGATGGTTTACTGCAAATTCTTCATCGCTTAAACGAGAAGCAATGTTTACTATTTCTGTAACTGGGAGTGAAATTGTAGATTCATCTTGTATTGCTTGAACCATTTGAGGTAAAAGAGGTTTCCTGATGAGACGGTTCTAATACAATCTAAAATAGAAAATTTCATCCACACTTGAGTTTATTTTCACTGTTTTCTAATCTGTCGAAAATGGTTTGGAAAAGTTGGCGTGTGTAGTACATTTTTAAAGTTTGAATGACTCCTTGATCCAAAGGTTGTATTAATGACGTGCAGTTAGGAGGAAAGAAGACAATTTAACTTATGGGAAACTTATGTTGAACGGAAACCGCGCTGTAAGAGTACCGTGTTATAGGAATTTCAGTTCCGCGTTATATGGAAACCGCGTTATAGGAGGTATGACTGTAATTATTCAATATGTAAAGAAACGTATTCTTTCATAAACTTTATTAATACACTTTGATTTTTTTTTTAAGTAGCAATAACTTAAAAACCTTTCATTGCAACTTTCCATACAACAGAATTGTTCTCCCCCCAGAAAAGTCTATAAAACTAAACGCTTTTACCCAGCGAAATGCCCCAAGCATGATAACTTAATGTATTTGGCGTTTATTGCTCAGCGCTGGTCTTGCATTTTACGAAGAACATTACACATTTAATCTGTATATTATGCAAGGACGCTGATAAAGCAGTTGTGCATTCGTTGTGCGTGGAATATTTACTACATATTTACGAACTTTGTTATTTACAAAAAAAAAATAACAACCGTGTAATTAGAGATGAAATTGCAAATGAAAATTGCAAACTCATTTAAGTAATAATTCAAAGTTTTTTTTTTTTAAACTTTTTGAAAAAAATAAAAGACAATATTTAGATCGCAGCAGGTTAATTGAATGCTCTCTCGAGAAGCAAGTTTAGAAACATGGCTCGATGCAAAGTTTCATATATAATTTGCATCTCGCTACAAACTTTTGGCAACATATGCAAATAGGAAGAAAACAAGACTTTATGACATTTTCATAATGTAATATTTATCATATGTGATGCTTGCATAACGTAAATTAAAGAAATTACCGTATTTTTGGAACAATAAAAAAAAAACTTTAAAAATTTAATAAATTGAAAACTCAATTTTAAACAAATTTTTATAATACAAAAACAAATAATTCGATTATAATAATTTCAAGTAATTATTTATAAATGTTGGATGAATGTACAAAACTTTATTGATTTAATTTTTAATTAATTTTATGTACGATAAAGTTGTGTAATGTAAATGTTAAAATTTTGATGTTTGCCTAAAGCCATTGTAATTTAATGAAACGTAGTTCATTAGTGCGGTTCCATTACAGCGAAATGAATTTCACTTCTGCACGGACGGTTTTTAATTGTTCGTGAATCCGAATGGAACAAAAAAAATATGATTATTGTCGTTTTTTTCACAATTTTATTTGTCTGCATATAATTCTATAATTTAATACATTTTCTTCTTTAATTGAAACTTAATATTTTAAGTTCATTTTATTTAATTACAATTATATTTTTAATGTAATTAATGTAATTCTCAATGTAATTATGTAATTTTATATAATAATATGTATTTCTAACGTTTCACCATCATATTTAAATAATTAAGAAAAAATATATTTCTTTTTGTAATTAGTTTTTTTTTTCATATAAATTGAAATAAATTTATATGAAATATGATATTTTCTATATGAAGACGTGTAACATCATTGAAATTGCATACCTGAAGACAGATCCTGTTTATACGCGATGCATACGTGAATAATCTAAAAATCAATGTTTGAAACTGGAGAGTCCCGACCGGGATGGCTTTCATGCATCGTTCCATCATCACCCACGACAGTAAAGGAACACTTACCAGTGCATCCAAGAGCAGTAGTAGGTAGTGTGCTTCCAAGGTTTCCTAGTTACGATCATAAATTCATTTAACATGTATTTTTTATTTGAAATAAGATCATGGCACTCTCCTAAAGTACAGATGATTCATTTCAGTAATAACTTTTTATAACATTACATAAATTTCATGTAATAAAAACACAATTTATATTACAACATAGCTGAAATGTTAAATGAATTTATCAATTAATGTTTATTAAAAAAAATATATATATAAATAAATAATCTAATCCATTCCCATTTTCAATATTTTGTCCCATTTTAGTCAACTTTGAACGTAATTAGTCCTGTCTGTTTATTAATTAATTTTCTAGAATAAATTTTATTAAATTTATCAATTGAATCATCAATATAATTCAATATAATTGAATCATAAAACTAAACTTATTTAACAAAATGTACACAAATAATAGTGAAATAATCAAACTTAGCAAAATTCTAATCTAATTAATTGCATCACCATATGTTATTTTGGTACAGTTCATCCGTTTGTTTAGTATACAGTAGAACTTCCGCAAGTAAATGATCGCTCGGACATAATAGATGTTTCTAGCTTTGCGTAATTTCCTTCGTTGGAACTTACTCAAACTCATATTACCGGCGATGGCTTTAATGATCATTCCTGTACAATTTGACTGTAGAAATGAGACCAACATTTGTTACATCATTATTTATATCATTTAAAAAATAATACTCAGAAGAAACCTCAAAAGAAAAGTTTCAAAAGTGAATTATATAATTGAATCATAAAACTAAACTTATTTAACAAAATGTACACAAATAATTTTGAGCAAATCCATAAACTGAATATTAAATGCAACAACGAGAAACAATAAAACAAATCCAAAAATTGAAATTTGGATAATTATTTAAAAAAAAAGATGTGGTTGCAATTAAGAAAAATTCGATTAAAGTTGTGAACAAAATTAAACTGTAATTGAGTTTGTTGCATTATAAATTTTGAATGCGCTCTATAAATATATGCGAGCGCGATAAATTGCATTTGGAACGATATTGAGTTTTTCGCACTGCGATGAAGAACAAAAAAACAAATCAAACAGATAATGTTGTTGATAAATCCTAAATTTAGAAGCGATCCATTCATTGTCACATTATAATGCAAAATCCTAAACTGCAGAAATCCCAGAATTTATGGTAAGACCTCCGAAAATCGCAGCGATTCCCGTGCCACAAATCTATTCTATATATATATTATGTAAACGTACGGTGTGTAAACACGCTGTTTTGGGTTTAATCAATGTAATTGTCTCATTGGATAAACTACCGATGACATCGTTGCATTTCATTCATTCGAGGTCAATTTGACCTTTTCATTTATAGTTGCGCTTTCTTCCCTTACTGCATTTTTGCAAAACATAGATGTGGAAGTTCTTAAGATATTAACAACTTAACAATAAATTATAACTTTCAGGTGAGAAAGCATCGCATTATTTTATGATTTGTGATAAAACTATTTGTTTACAATGTTCAAAGCATATTTGAATTTGATCTTTTCTAATTTTATATCTGATATTTTTATGTTGATTCGTCAATGAATTATATAAGTTTGAAGGCTTGCTATTTTTTTATTTTTTCTTATTCTTTCTTATTATGCGGTTGTAAAGTCCTCGATTAGTCCGGTTTCAAACAGATATTGGCAAAGTTACGAGGCATTACTGTACCATCCAAAATTTCATGTTCAGATCAATTAAATAAAAATTCTTCAATTTTTATTACGCGTCGCAATTTTTTAATCAGAACAGTTGAAGTGGAAACGACGTGCGATCCCATTTCTAGCACTGGACCATCATCATCCATTCCTAAGACGAGACCTCAGAATTACCCGACCCGACATGTTTGGCCCAAATAGAGCATTACCGTCTGATTGAAATCCCGATCCACGGCTTCTCTTATACGTTTTATTTCCTTTCTTTTTTTTTTCTTCTTTTACTCCGTCTATACAGCCTTTCAGCTTGAAACGCCATCATTCCGACGATCATCAATTCGGATATTGATGTGGCTTTTTCACTGTTTTTTTTTCTTCGTCCATATTTTCTTCGCAATATTCTTTAGCAATAACTTTCCTATTTTTTTTTGTTGTTATTCACAAACAGTCATAAATCATTCTGCAATTCTCACATAATATATGAAATATATTTGAATACAGATATTGAATTACATTCAGAGTAACAGTTTACTATTTGTTACGAAGTTTCGTATTGTACGAATTTATGATGCAACTACAAAAAAAAGTTCTATATTATTTATATCAAGTTGGCATTTGTTGGCAACGATCCATCAGCTTTCGTTATATCATTATAAACTTTCATTTTTATAATTATATAACTATATATTAATATTTTTCTAATCAAACAAGAAATTAATTTTAAAAAAGTTGATAAAACTTATAAATGATTATAAAATAAACTGATTAAGCTGTGTGAAAAACGTACAGTTCACGCAAGTATTCACGTAGTATTCAATTATAACGCACGTTTTCATACAGGTGTTCTATTAAAACGCATGTGTTCACACGTATATTTACGCAGTTTTTCAATTAAAACGCAGGTGTTCACACATGTATTTACGCAGTTGTTCAATTAAAACGCAGGTGTTCAATTAAAACACAGGTGTCCTTACATGTATTTACGCAGGTGTTCACACATGTATTTACGCAGTTCTTGAATTAAAATGCAGGTGTTCACACATGCATTTACGCAGGTTTTCAATTAAAACGCAGGTGTTTATGAACGCAGGTGTTCAATTAAAACGCAGGTGTTCACACATGTATAACGCAGGTGTTCAATATAAACGCAGGTGTTCAATTAAAACGCAAGTGTTCACAGAGATCTTTACGCAATTTTTAACATCACATGTGAAATATTTTTACAAGTCACATACGATTATTTTTAGAAACAGGGAAGGTGTCAAGATTATATTTTTTTGTTAAAGGGAGACGTAGTAACATAAAGTTTGGAAACCACTGGCTTAAAGTATAACATTAATGTACGAGCAGTAAAACTCGTAATATAAACTTGCTTCCGTTTTTTTTATGTATACTTTCGCATTAGCAGGATTTGCAGGAAACCATTATTCTCTTCACACGATTTTTAAAATATTTCATTACAAATTCCAAAGGTAAATAATAAAATATTAACATAATTAAATTACATCTGAATGGAACATATTGAGTATGCAGAGGTTTAGCTTTACTTCATAAATCTGGATTGTTAAGATGCGAAAGCGCATCATACATCATTCGGTATTAATTGTTCGGAGGATCGGAGTTTCGTAATTCAAACACACACACACACTACATGCGGTCTCTTTGTGTCCAAACGTGTGCGTTCGTTCTTGCATCGTGTTTACCAAAAGCACAAACAGACGCGTTTAATATTGCTCGGCTTTGTACTTTGGACAAGTTAATCAATGCATCAAAACTAATCCAGTCATATCCTGAACATAATCGAGTTTCAATCTTAAATCCACATAAAAAGCGTTGAACACTTTCCTATACTTTATTCATTTTAAAATACGAAACTTTTGTAAATTAATGAACTTTATGTATCAATTTGAACAGTGTTTTATGTAATTTTACGATTTTGTCATAAAATCATTAATTTTTTACATAAAAATTTATGTAATTTTTATATTTTAATACAAATACTAAACAAACGTTTATAAATTAATGAAATTATCTAATCAAAAATTGAATTTTATAATTACAATCTAGCATTTAGTAAATATAATTGACACAAAATTAATATTTTATTTTATAAAATACAAAAGAAACTAATGAAAATTTTCTAAATTCAATACTGATATTACAAAAAACCAATTACAAAGTTATTCAATGCATACTGGAACTAAATCAATTATTTATATGTAATCTACAGAAAGCATGAAAAATAAAATATGTATAAAAGTTTTGAAGCGTTTAATTTTTTTTTGAGAAAACATGAATAAAAGTTGTTGCAAATGCTTAAAATTAATGTTAATGTGCAAATTATAAAGCTAATATTTGTCCCAAACGATTATATTTACTATATTTACAAAAAGTATAATTTATATTTCGAAAATTATAATTGTAAATTAAAAAATTTTAAACACTGACAAAAATATATTATTTTTTTCATAATGAAAAAAATAAATCATATAATTTATTAATTTGAATAGAATTAAGTTTATAAATGTTATATAAACAAAATATATTTATTTACGCAAGTGTTCAATTAAAACTCAGGTATTCACGCAGGTGTTCAATTCAAATACATGAGTTCACGCAGGTGTTCATGCAGGTGTTTAATTCAAATACATATGTTCTCGCAGGTGTTCAATTAATACGTAGGTATTCATGCAGGTGTTCAATTAAAACGCAGGTGTTCATGCGGGTGTACACACAGGTGTTCAATTAATACGTAGGTATTCATGCAGGTGTCCAATTCAAATACATGTGTTCACGCAGGTGTTCAATTAATACGTAGGAGTTCATGCAGGTGTTCAATTAAAACGCAGGTGTTCATGCAAAAAAATCGATGCAAAATAACTTAATAAATCAATAGATTTTTCTAAAGAATATCAAATTAAACTTGTCTGGTTTATCGAAACTTTGTACTGATATTACGCACAAACAATTAAGAAGTTGTCTATACACATCGTATAGTCGAGCTAATCGATTTTCTATTTGTAATAGAAAACTTTGTTTTGTTCTTGAAAATGTTTACATCTAAATTCATTTTTCATATTGCTTTTTTTATGAAAAAAACAAAAAGCATGACTGAAACTTAATGCTGATACTATAACATAACCATTTGCGAGACGTTTGTAATTTATCATATTAGTGATGTATTATATTACTGTGTTCGTGGATATGATAAATGTTCTATATTATAGAAATTTATTTCGTAGTTGATATAATAGTAAATAAAATTTATTTTATATAATGTTAGTAAATATATACTTAATTATATATACATAATAATACCTTTATTATATAATTTTTTTATTGTTAATTTCCAAATTCGCTTTAAGTCTTTTATAAAATATATAATTTTTGAACTTAAAGTGTAAACTTCAACTATATTAATAATTAAAAGGACATTTATAATTGAATGCATTTTTTTTTTCAAACAAACTTGTAAAATTGTCAATAATTCTCAATTTCTCGAAATCTCGTGTATTCGTTTGTAAAAGGCGATGTTAATCTTGGAATGACCAAAACTTCTTTAAGCAGATTTTACGAATGCAAACTAACACTCTATTCAATTTCGTTTTGCGCAACAACAACAAAAAACTTGAATCACGATTGAAGTTAAATAAATAAAAAGTAAATAAAAGTTAATTCTCGACCCGGACGCACATTTTTATAATTTTTTTTTCCCTCTCATTCGACCCACATCTCTAGCAAATTGAAACGTCCCAACCGTTAAGTGGATCGGAATTAATCCGCCTCTGGCACCGATTTATAGCCGAAGAAAAATCGGGATAAAAAGGTTATTGCTACTTTAGATTTAGTTTTATAGTTTTTCGAAATCAAATAGTTTAATTTAAAAAATATGTATGTATAATAATCAAGTGGTTTTGATTGATCAATGAAATTGTTTTCTCTCTTACCTGGTAGTTCCGGGGATGTATGTTCTCCGAGGCTTCAGCTACGATTTTCCGCAAATTCTGGGCGACGGACGTGTGCGGCGTGTAGATGTTCACCGTTCCCCAGCGTCAGGGTGCACTGACTAGGCGCCGGGACGCCGATCCTGCTTTTCGAACCCCCACCCTTTGCAGGACGACCGACCCGAGCCTCGGTAAAGGAGCAGCAGGACAAGACACCGGGGTCTAATTTAAACGTGGAAAAAAGGTAACCTGATTGCACACAAAACTTTTACTAATAGCAAAAACAAAACCGTATTGAACATTATTGATTAAAACTGCTAAAAAAACTCACTTCGAATTCTATTTGATGTCGCTTCAAACTTTAATAAGATGTCACTTTGTTTATGATAACATCAAAGCGTATCCATGACAACATTTCCTACAGCCATCTTCTATTACAATAATTCTACCAAATGACATCCATTGAATATTTGACGTTTAAGAAAAGTTAAGCAAGGATTTACATTTAGGTTTGGTGATCCGTACCCATTAGCATTGCGCTTTAGTAGAATGGTAGGAATTAACTAAAGCATCAATGTTTAATTCACGTTTCTAAATTACAATTTCGAAGGTAAAGGAATCTTAATGTAATTAAACAAAACCCGCATTTACAAGAACTTAAAATTAGTTTAATCTCATCACTTGTCTAATAAGACAAGATTTTAAGAATAAATGATAAGTTTTGTGTTTCAAGTTTTAGTTTCATATTTATTTCAAATTATTAAGTAATAATTAAAAAAAAAATATTTAATTAAATATAAAAGTTCTTACTAATCGCATCTTTGAAAAATAAAACAAAACTGTGTAGATTTATTGATTAAAATTGTTTCAAAAAAACTCACTTGAAGTTTCAAATTCAAAACTTTAATAAGATGTCACTTTGTTTATGATAACATCAAAACATTTCCATGACAACATTTACAATAGCCATCTTCTATTAAATGACATCCATTAAATATTTGACGTTTTACAAAAGTTAAGCAACGACTTACATTAAGTTTGGTAATCCGTATCTATTACTATTGTGCTTTAGTAAAATGGAATAAATCAACTAAAGCATTAAGCTTTAACTAAGATAATAAGGATTCACTTCCTAAATTACAAGTTCAAAGGTAAAGGAATCTTAATGTAATTTTATTATTATGTAATAATAAAAAAAAAACTATATTTAACTTTGTTTATGATAACATCAAAACGTTTCCATGACAACAAATATTTCCTTTAGGCATCTTCTATTTATATAATTGACATCCAAATGACATCCATTGAATATTTGACGTTTTACAAAAGTTAAGCAACGATTTTCATTAGGTTTGGTGATCCGCATCTATTACCATTGCGCTTTAGTAAAATGGAAGTGAGCAACTAAAGCATGAAGATTTCACTTAGGGAATGAGGATTTACGTTCCTAAATTTCAATTTAGAAGGTAAATAAATCTTAATGTAATTAAACAAACATCGCTTTATGATAACTTAAAATTTGTTTAATCTCGTCATTTGTCTAATAAGAAAAGATTTCAAGAACAAATGTTAACTTTTAAGTTTTAATTTCTATATTTATTTCAAATTATTATGTAATAATAAGAAAACTTTAATAAGATGTCACTTTGTTTATGATGATATCAAAACGTTTCCATGACAACATTTCCTTCAGCCATTTTCCATTAAAATAATTTTACCAAATGACATCCATTAAATATTTGACGTTTTACAAAAGTTAAGCAAGGATTTTCATTAGGTTTGGTGATCCGTATCTATTACAATTGTGCTTTAGTAGAATGGTAGGAATCAACTAAAGCATCAAGGTTTAACTCAAAGAACGAGGATTCACGTTTCTAAATTACAATTTCACAGGTAAGGAAATCTTAATGTAATTAAACAAACCCCGCATTTACAAGAACTTAAAGATGACAAGATTTTAAGAAAAAAAAACATATTATGTAACAATATTTCGTTTAGAAAACTAAATATTTAAATAGTTAATTAAATTAAAAAAAAATCTCGTATTCTTCATGATTTGTTTTTTTTATATTTTATCAGCTGAAATTTTAAGGATTCAGTTGAAACATGATTAAATTAATGAAGCTGTACGTTTTCGACGAAATTGAATAAACCCTTTCATACATTATTAAAGCAATTTTTATATTGCAGAGATTTATATACAAAAAAAGTAATTTAATTGAAAATTTCATAGTTTTATTTCAATTTCATTTAAATTATTTTTATTTCAGATAAATAATGGAAATAAATTTAATGATATGAAAAGCTTAAACAGTAAATATGAATATTTGATTTCATACACTAGAATGACTGTGGCATTCCATCTAAACTATATTAGTTATTAATAGACCAGTAATAATAATAATAATAATACTATATACATGTTTATTAACACATCGAGAAAATGGATTAAATTCACGTCGTTGATTTCGAATTCGCGTATGAAATTCGTGTTATTAGCTGTGTCATATGCAGATTTCAAGTGACCTGATTTCTATAAATATATTTATTTATTTTCTCATAACTCTCCTGATTACGTCCTACGGGTGCTATGAAACATAAATTTGAATAAATCAAATATGTATATAGATTATTGATTCCCACTATTTCTTCAACTAGAAAAGATGATATATTTTTTTCATTTTTGGTTTCTTTTCGTTGACCTTCCCAACTTTTTACGGAATTCTCAATGCAGTATAATATACTTTTCCGTTTGGCCAAAGTCCAACCAACTCTGCATCCTTTTGTCTTTGATACTGTAACATCCAGGTACGCATAATTCAACATGAACTAAATTTTCTGTATTTTTCTTGCTTTTTATTTTAATTTCTTCTTCAAATGGAAATGGAATGCAGATATGAATTTTTAAATATAGCAAAAAGAAAATTCGCTTTCCACCAAGTGTTCAAACAAAAATTTTCATGCTATTTGTTTTTCAGCTCGGATCCTGGGCGTTATTGAAATACGGTCTTATTACGCAAAAGCAAACAGATGGAGTAGTCATACATTATAAATTGTGTAGAAATACTTTCACGTGTTTCGTTTAGTTTCTTTGCAATTAATGGTTTATTATAGTTTTTTTTATTCATGTATAGATTTTAATGAACTTCAAATTAACTGTAGTCTGTTGTCAATAACAACAACAAAAGTGTCAACTCTTATAACCAAAAATAGTAACCGTCTCTTCCACCATAATTAAACTCATTTGTTTACTGTGTTTCTATGTAAATATTTTGTTTTAAATAATTTGTTATAAATAAAAAGTATATCAATAATTGAAATTTGTTTATTTTCAAGAAAACAATTTAATTTTTGCAATGTTTATCGTAAATCATGCGGGCCATGGCGCAATCCTCGACGGCCATTCCTGAAAGAAAAATTTGTAAAACACTCGTTCTTTGTAAATAATAATTATTCCTCTTTACCCAAACTTTGAAATATCGTTACTTTCGATGGATGAGGGTTCCGCGTTTTACCATTAACCAAATCTCCAACTTCGCACTCAAATTTAAATCCTTTGTCGAGTAAACCGGCCAATTCAGTATTCGCTCCAGACCAATAATCTACGTAAATATTAGCATCTTTGTAAATGTCTTCATCCAACTCGCAGTAATGACACCCGGTGCTTGCTCCAACAGCTGAAATCACCATGGTTACACCATAGAAACAATACGATCGTTCGCATTCAAATACCGTTTATGTGTACACCGTCTTTAAGCCAATCACGTTTCAGAATCGGCGAAGGCGCTGAAGTCGCCGTTACTATGACATCAGCATTTTCAACGCATTCTTGCGCGCTGGAAGCGTATTTGAAAACGTCCATCTTCAATTCGGAGTTTAAATCATCCGCCAGTTTTTTAGCTTTATTAACTGAATGATTCCAAATTCTCACCTACAAAACGAAATATTATATAAAATGGTTTAATTATTATTGTTATTATTTTACTTCGGAGAAGTTGAAGAAATGTTGGAAAGCGAGCGCGTGGCTTTTGCCTTGAACTCCGGCTCCTAAGATAGCCAAAACTGTTTTCTGTTTACCATCGTGAAGATACTTTGTGGCAACGGCTGAAGCGGCTGCGGTTCTCCAAGTTGTTATTGCAGTTGCAGCCACAATCTACAACGACTTTAATTAGAATTAATCCAAGTGATGATTAAGGAGAAAGTACAGCTTTTAAAGCGCCTGTAGTTTCATCGAACATAGCAATGTTTGCCAAAATGTTAGCCATCGGTTTCGGTAATTTTTCATTGCCATCGGCAACTGTAACTAATTTACATGCCAAAGCTCCGAATTTGCTATCCTCCAAGTGTCCAGGCATTGTTAACAACATTGTTTGGGTTTTTTCAACCGTGGTGTAGGTGCGAGGATTTTGAAATACCCGCCCTTGAGAAACTCTGCTCATTGAAGCCTCAACGGCTGCCAACGTCGAATCCCAATCCAGCAAGGATTCCACGCGATTCTCATCCACGAAAACCACATTCATTTTACTATTATTTTTAACACAAAACTGGAAAAAATATCAAGAAACTACGTGACCTATCTACATTACACACACTAATCGCACTGATTATTTACTGCTTAAGTATTTTAAGGTCATCTACAATAATACCAACATTAGAGACGAGACAGGACCGTAACGAAGTCAAGTTACTTATTATGAAAAATATTTAATAAATGTGTAGAAAGATATACAATAAATAGCGTGGATTACAGTAGTTTTATTTAATTTCAAAAAGACAAATATAATTCACAATTTTTATTTGAGAAATACATGTTAAAAAATACTTTAAATATTAATAACTCTAGATAATTTCTGAACGCGATTCAACAGTAAATCTCCTTGCTTTATGACAGAGTTGAATTGTGCGTTCTTCAGGTCGGGTCTGTTGGTTTCGACGATTCCGTAGACTCGATCGATTTTACAGTGCAGCCTACCAGAGGCGATGAAAGTCGATAGTTCTTGATCGATGAATTCCTTGCTGACACCGAAAGCTTCAGCCATGTACTGCAGTGTTAAAGACCTATAAGATTCCAGTAGCTGTGTGTACGCAAGGATGCGCATCTCGCGCACGTAGAATCTGTAATGCGGATGAAGCAGGTAATCCTTGCGAAGGACCTCCTCGACTTCAGCAAGATTAGTGAAGAAGTCCGCGTATTGGCAATTGTACAAAGAGAACAAGTAATCTTTAACGAAAGCCTCAGAATGCAGCACTTCCAGAATCTCCGATCCTTTAACAACCTTATCCCTCAATTGGTTCCTCGGCAGACTGATTACAGACACGTAAACTGTGTAACGGACGAAGGTCTTGTAATCCATGAGCTCATAGGACGTGAATGTGCTGATTGTATCCAAGAACATGGTGGCAGCAGTCTTGAAGTCCCTGATGGACATGCTGTAAACACCCTGATATACTTTTAATCTGTTCCTACGATCCCAATCTCCTCCCTCCTCAATCAGGATTTTAGCTTTGTCAATATTTCTTGTAATAATGTCATGGTCCATGAAGAACAACCCAATACGGATCATGTGAAATATGATATCCAATCTATGACCCAGGGATACTGTCTTATCGTAAGCCTGACGGAAGGTGGTGATTGCATTATCCTTGTCTCCAATTCTACTGTAGAATTCAGCCTTCCGCAGATACGCCTCACGCACCTCCATCTCACCCAGATTCTTCTCTGCATCTTCAATAGTCTCATCCAATTTTTTGACAGTTACTGTGTTCTTTTCCTGCATTTGTTTCAAGTAGGCTGAATCCAGTTTCCATCCCGCTTCACGACACACAATCTCATACCATGGGGCCATTTCTAATTGGAAACAGCATTAATATACATACATCAAATAATAATTATAACTTATTTACCATCCTTTTTAATAGCATCAGAAATTGTCTGATGTATGTTGCGGTTGTTCTTGAAATCAGGGAGGCTCAGCAAGAAGAGGCATTGTGCCAACTCCAAGTTGGGGTTCTTCTCCAGACCTTGGTCTTCCAAATTCTCCAAAGGCATTTCAACTTCTGCTTATAATTTTCTCAGAAAACTAAAACTTCGGGGACTCGCACCAAAACAACATAAACTGCACTGTCAGACTGTCAAAAGAATGTCAAGTAAGAAAACTCAGCATTTTCGGTAGTTTCAAAACTCCTCACAGATGGCACTAATACATTATAAATTTAATTT
The DNA here is from genome assembly GCF_001412225.1 of Nicrophorus vespilloides. Taxonomy (NCBI): domain Eukaryota; kingdom Metazoa; phylum Arthropoda; class Insecta; order Coleoptera; family Silphidae; genus Nicrophorus; species Nicrophorus vespilloides. The sequence goes on along the minus strand of NW_017100023.1, from coordinate 3,677 downwards.
CTAAGTTTATCCTTCTTAAAGCCACAAAAATTAACATAAGTAATAACTCTGTAACACCTAAATTAAATAAAAGAATCTTAAAACCGAACCTTCTAAGAACCAGCAAGATCAAATATTTAAGATAAAAATACATCAGTAAATAATAAGTTAAAATTTTAATTTATAAATAATTAAAGAACATTTTACAACGTTTTAACTCATATACTTAAAATTGGTAATAATTAGTCCATAAATAAGTTTTTTAATTAACAAAATTAAACTGTAAATTAATTTACAAGATTCACGCTAGATGGAGCGTTGATCTAATATTCAATCATGAACACTACAGTTACTATCAGCTCAAACTATGAATGAGAGCTAGTTATCAAAATACTATTGAGTAGCGCCAATTTTAGTTAATTAGAAGTCTGTATTAAGGCTCTAATTAAGAAGTCATCATTGGAACAGCGCAGAAAGTGCTGAACTATAACCTTTGTACAAACGCTCATAGATGGCTAAAAATATGATATTTTTAGTACAGACGCAAAAAATGAATTAATTTGCGTCACCATATTATAAATTATAATTATTAATTAAGGGCTTATCTATAAATGACTATTAAATTAATTATTAGCACTACAATTAAATAGTTTAAAGATTAATTAGGTAATTTTCCATAAAGTTCTGAACGTTTGTAAGTTGCTGTGCTATGACATTTTTCGGTATGTTTTTAAAGCAAGATGATTTTCAAATTTTAATTATTTGTTTTTCAAGAATTTCAGCGAGAATTATTCAGGTGGAATGAGTAGACAAAGTAAAATATTATTGTGAAAATAAATAACAAAACATTTAATAATATTAAGGATTAATAGGTAAATTCTTTGAGCATCAAGGAAATATTGTTGGCAGTTTCATTGAGGATACCTTGACTAGCCTCCACATTTGGTTGTTCTTGACTTACAGTTAAAGACATCTGCAGTTTGTTGTTATAATTGGTAAAAGTAAATCCGAATCCTGAAATTCAATTCGTATTTATTAAGAAAGTAACATTATGATAATGACTGTAATTTACCAGACGTTGAGACTTTCGGGAAGAATATAACTTTATCTAATAATTTATCTCCGTTGAAAAGTTGCAGAGCTGGACCACCTTCAATATTGAAAATCTTTCCGCTATAGTTGTAATTTTTAAGTATTAATCGTCCTATCGGCGTTGGTAAATTTTCGATGAATGTTTCTGTTGATACAGCATTAAACTAAAAGTAACATAATTGAATAATTGTATGATTCGTTTAATGATTAACTTACTGGAATTTCATAAGAAGTTATGATTCTTTCCAAAGCGGCCCCAGTTTTATCCAAACGTTGTTTCCAACTACATTTAGTATCAATTGGTATGTTTAACAAAGTACCAGCAAATCTTCCTCCAAAGACATAAGATTTTCGGTTCTCGAAGAGTCTAACAGTTCTATCAACGTCCGTCAATTTCGGATATCCACATCCGATCTTTTTGGGAATTTTTAAAATTTTGTTAGCTTCCATGTAATTGCTTATAGCCGCGCCAAAAGCAGTTAAGACCACTTGTTGGAAAGATGTATTAGTATTCTTGCAGATGACATCGATGATTGGTAGAAGATGGTACGTTTTATACACTATATTTGTCTTGTACGATTTAGAAACATTGAAGATGTTCGGTTTCTCGTAATTGATGTTGAGTTTGTTGATTCGCTTCACGCTGCCAATTCTTTTAGCTTCGATCTCTAATTTCTTTCGCATCTCCTGCGCCGCGACGTCTTTCAAAGGATTTAGTTTATAAAGGATGTTGCTGACCAAATTGTACATGACCGTTCCATCGGCAATGCAATGGTGCAACCTTATAAACAAGTAATACTTTCCGTCTGCCCCGATCGAAGCAATTTTCATGTCCCAATTGAATCTTCCGTCTGCAGGTAAATCGGCGTTGTTGCATTCCTGAAGAAAGTCGTTCAAACTCTCCGAATTCACTTTGCTTATAACTTTCCGCACATCCAAATTGTGACGTTTCAAGTACAAATACCCGAAACACGAGGCTCGAATCGTTAAGAGTTTGTCGTAACACTCCTTAGACCAAACTGTTTTCAATACATGATCCACGATTTCATCGAAGAAAACATCAAATTTCTTAAAGCTTTCGATGCAATGCAATTCGTTAATTGCGTTCGGCAACGTTCGAACCGATATTAGATGCGGTAGAGTGCAATAACCGTCCAAAAGACCCAAATAATCCAATCCGTGTTTTTTCTTAAGCGCAACATCCACCAGTTTGCGGATTAGCATGAAGACTAACAGAAGAGGTAGAGTGAAAAGCATTATTGCAGGTGTTAGAAAATAGCTCGGGAGATTCACCATAAACCAATATTTTTTCTTCGAGGCGTCTTCAGGTAACTTCAAGCGTTTTCTGATCATAAACTGGAATTCGCTATAATCAGTTACATCTTAACAACAATTCGTCACATCGTGTCTTACCTCCACTGTTAAATATTGAAAAAACGCAAATTTGAAGAAATCGTACATTTTTCTGCATAAGAATCTGCATGTTTAAGACAAAATAATCACAAAGAAAAATAAGAAGTTACAAATTAAATTAACAACAACATTATTTGATATTTGCATTACAAAATTAATTAAGTTTAAGCATAAAATTGATGCTTATTAAGATTGCGAAGATTGCATGACAATTTTTTCGTTTGATTACATTATTGAAGTACGTATAGAAGAAATTCATTATTTATTAAATTTAATGGATTTAATGCATTGTTGTAAATTGTATGTCTTTAGTTAAACATTTCGATTTATGCGATTTCCTTGATAATATACAATTAATTGGGAGCGTGAGCGTTTTCTGATCATAAACTGGAATTCGCTATTATCAGTTACATCTTAACAGCAATTCCTCACATCGTGTCTTACCTCCACTGTCAAATATTGACAAAACGCAAAGTCGAAGAAATCGTACATTTTTCTGCATAAGAATCTGCATGTTTAAGAGAAAATAATCACAAAGAAAAATGAGAAGTTTGACAAATTAAATTAACAACAACATTATTTGATATTTGCATTACAAAATTAATTAAATTAACATAAAATTGATGCTTATTAAGATTGCGAAGATTGCATGACAAATTTTTCGTTTGATTACATTATTGAAGTACGTATAGAAGAAATTCATTATTTATTAAATTTAATCGATTTAATGCATTGTTGTAAATTGTATGTCTTTAGTTAAACATTTCGATTTATGCGATTTCCTTGATAATATACAATTAATTGGGAGCGTGAGCGTTTTCTGATAATAAACTGGAATTCGCTATTATCAGTAACATCTTAACAGCAATTCTTCACATTGTGTCTTACCTCCACTGTCAAATATTGACAAAAAGCAAATTTGAAGAAATCGTACATTTTTCTGCATAAAAATCTTCATGTTTAAGACAAAATAATCACAACGAAAAATGAGAAGTTACAAATTAAATTAACAACAACATTATTTGATATTTGCATTACAAAATTAATTAAGTTTAAGCATAAAATTGATGCTTATTAAGATTAAGAAGATTGCATGACAATTTTTTCGTTTGATTACATTATTGAAGTACGTATAGTAGAAATTCATTATTTATTAAATTTAATGGATTTAATGCATTGTTGTAAATTGTATG